>NC_083560.1:125657619-125957619 GCF_019925205.1 Metopolophium dirhodum
CTTTTTTTTGTTTTTGTTTCGTTTTTATCACAGCGCGCCGATCGGCTGTACGCCGCGTTGTTCGTGGCGCGGCGCGGCGTCCGTTGATTTCTTCTCCAACAATGGAAGACCGTATATACCAGACGCTGCGCGCCGTCACATTAAACAACGACGCGGGCGTGAAATCCGTCTATAAAATAATAGTCGCGCCGTCCCGCAGTAGTAATTTTTGGGTCACGACGGTATTATAATATTATTATATTCTAGACGCTTACATTGTATATACGTGAATTTAAAATAAGCGCGTGTTTGTATATTGTATATTATAATAAAACAGTGAGGAGTAAAAATGTTCATATAATGCGTTTTATTCGGTGGGATGGGAGGGGGGGAGTGGCGGCGTTATTTTCACATTTTTTAAAGGGAGCGGGAAAAGACCAAATTTGGAGACAAGAAAAAAAATGAGTTATATTATATTGGTAAAGTTATAACGCCGGATGTAAGTTCCTACACGAGAGTAGCAGGTACACAAAATACATACGTTAGTTCCTATACGATAGAAAAAGGCACATATGTAAGTTCCTACACGGTAAAAACCAGGTACGTATGTTAGTTCCTACACGGCGGAAAAGGTTAAATATGTATATATGAATTTAAAAAAATAAATATATGATGATTAGAAAATATAATGAAGATCGTTATAGAGCATTTTCACAAATAAATATAATATAATAATATGGTGATTAAAAAAATATAAAAAAATCGTATAATACGAAATTTTATATTTTATGAGGTTTATTTCTATAACTTAAAAACTTAACATAATCGTATTCATTAATTTTGTTCGTTGTATAATCTGAAATTTGTTTATTTATGAAATCTTCTTTTTCGGCGTATTTTTTACTGATTTTTGGTTTTTCGTTACTAATTGTGGTTCTTATTTTAATATATGTATTTACTTAAAAAAGTTTGAGAATTTCAATAATTTTAAAAATATGTGGATGTTGGTGATAAAAATTTGATTTATACGTTTTGCTTTAAATGAAGTATATTTGAGTGTATATTAGTTAGCTACGGCTGTACCGAGTATTATTAAAACGATACGCCTGTTGGTGCTGTAGCATAAATGAAAAAAATTCAGATTATACAACCAACAAAATTAATCAATACGATTATGTTAAATTTTTAAGTTATAGAAATAAACCTTATAAAATATAAAATTTTGCATTATGCGATTTTTATTATATTTTTTAATCATCATATATTTATTTTTTTAAATTCGTATATACATATTTAACCTTTTCCGCCGTGTAGGAACTAACGTATGTAATTGTTTACCTGCTACTCTCGTGTAGGAAATTACTATTCCCCAGTTATAACTTATAGGTATAATTTTCTACAGTACTGAACAGGTGTGAAATCACAGTACGAGTAGAATAGTGCCGAATGAGTATAAATATAAATATATTCACTACATTTTACACAAGCGGTAAAGCACCAGCAATGTAAATTTATCGTTGTATTCGGATTCGATACAATGCGAGGTACGGAAAAAATAAACAAAACGATCAGCTGAATTCGAAAAATTTAAATTTTTTGATCGAGTTTCGTTCAGAAAATGGTATAAATGTAATTTATTACTTAGTAAAAGATCATTAAACAAGCATAGGTAACAGACGTATTACTTGACTATTTTATATTTGAATTAAGTTCATATATTTTTAAGAAAAAAATGGACGAAACGTCTTCATTTTTTTCATCCATCGAAATCTACTTCGCATGCGGCATGCGAATTATAGTAATAATAACTTCAAACTTGAGTCGACATTACAAAACTCACCTATGTCTAATGCAATCCAGTCTATAGGCTTCTTGTTCACTATTCTGGGTATGTTGTCCGATGGCCGGCGCTTTTTCTTAAAAAGCTTGTGAACGAAATCGGCGATCGACATCAAATGTTTTTGCGATCTTCCTGTTGCGATTACTATGTAATCAACGTACCTCACATTGGCAGGGATGGACACGACGAACACGTTCGATGCGTTGTTCTTTTGGAGCACTTCCACTAGATGCTCCACTTCGAACACTCCGGACACGCCACCTATATAAATGCGTTCAACACACGTTTATAATTTATATAGTGAAATAAAATATTTCTATGAGAGAACCATACAAATTGTTATCTCAAGTTTTAACATTTAACTGCAACATCGCATTTTACATATTTTATTTTTACGATTTTCCTCCGTTGGCATGAGACGTCACACGTCACTAATTTGTTCCACCAAAGTGGATGCCATATAAAATGCGTGCGATTCGCATTTTATTCATGGTAAATGATGGAGAACGACAAAATATACTCTAAATGGAAAAGTTCACAACCTAAATACATTTTAGTACGTCTACCTTTTACATAATTTAATTCGGGGATTTTTGTGACCTTTTTATTTTGCTATTGTTTTTTCGTCATCTAATAAACATGAAATGTCAAACAAAATCAATATAATATTCTTAAACGACATTTATTTAATATGTTTATACTGTACTGTGGGTATTATAATGTATACGTATAATACTATGCATATAATACACGTCCAGAAATGTTGGATCATATAAAATGGATATGAGTATTTCATTTAATAAATAATACATATTAAGTGATATAATATACATATTACATATACATTCATAATAAATAACGAAATTTTTTGATTATTTAATTGTATAGTAAACTATTTACTGTAGGTTGTATTATAAAATTCAGTACCTATACTTAAAGGGAAACATTAGTATTGCCACTTTTATTTAGAAATTAAATACCAATAATATATTTACTTTCTCCTTTAATCTTCTTAATAAACAGACCAACTAATATATTACTAAAAAATATATATTTACTTCAATTTCCTAGGTCTTGTCAAGATAACAGTGTTATAACTTATACAAATAAAATGAAAATCAAGAAATCGCTCTGTTGTATAGTATTAAAGTACTTACACTTTTTAAAATAATGAGTGTTCAATGATAAAAGAATGACCGGGTACATAATAATGTATTAATAAGTATAGTTGAATATTCTATGTATAAATGTATATTATGCTGGTTATAAGTTATGAGGCAGATATTTTTAAAATTGACTGTGAAAAAAAATTTCTGGACTTCATTTCCAAGGCCTTGTTAATGGAGCGAACTTGGAAGCACACCCCAAGTAATAATACAAAAACTAGGGATGTGATAGTGCGAATGATGAGCCGTTGCATATTATTACATGCCATGTAATACATGGTGATCCCCTAAAGAAGTTAGGTATTATACACGAATAATAATATAGTATAATATATAAATATATTGCGAATACTTTTTTTATTTCTCCACTTCTTAGCGGCTTGAAGGTCAACTCATGATCTCGCATCAATCGCATTTCGTTCCTTGCTTACCCGTATACCACTAGGAACCACTCACTTTTTTACGTTTCATCCCACCCCATACACAGAATGCTTCACCAGCTTAATAGTTTATTTTAGATTTCCAACCACCTTACTATTCTACTTTTTAATCGTTTATTATTTTACTAATTTAATGTTTTCTATTTTATGTTTTTGCAATTATACGCTTTTAATTTATTTATCTATTATATACTGAATCATTATATACTGTATCACTATACTATTTAGTATTTGTTAGAAATTTTACACCTCATAATACAGCATCAAATAAATAAATTATTAATATAAACGTATCATCAAAATATAATTATAGAATCAGCTTGACGATAAAAAAAACTATTCGGTGTCAAAGGCCAAGTCCTGAAGAATGTTGGAAGACGACCACAGTTCTACCTGCTCCGGTAAGAGCTTCTCGGTGAGCATTTCGAACACGTGTTTGGGCAGTTTGTTCCGCAACACTTTATACAGCACGTCGGGATTCTGGCATGAAACCATGGCGTTGGCTAGGTGCTTGACACCAAGGACCGAGTCCCCGTGAGACAAGTAGTACTCACCCATATTCAACTCTTTAACTAAGATCTCTAGATCGGCAAGATGTTTTATGGAGACTGGTAACTTCAACTTGAGCGTCAACAGTTTACCAGTTTCACCATCATTTTCAGCCAGTCGTTTCTTGAGCCGGTTCGATTTGATTACCGCGTCGTTGCTACGTTCAGGGCCTAAGAAAATTAAGTAGCTTAGGAAGCACAGGCCCACAACACCCGACAAAACCACCCCAATGGTGGTCTTCGAGACGGTTATCATGGCGAACGTCTACGAGTGGACATCCAAATCCAAACGCGCGACAAACTATCGGCTGTTCTTGACGTTGAGTGTAGTTCACTTGGTAGTTTGCCACTGTGGCGCTAATGATATATGAAATCACACGAAAAACGATAAATCGATAGCTCGTTCGAAACAGAATCTGCAGTACGCGAAAAGTTACATATTTACACGAAGTTGTTACACGGAACCTATCACCTAACAAAATGTAGCCAACATCATACAAAATGAATTATATTAAGTAGAACACCGCGGATGTTTTTGCATTTGCTACTTTTCTTTTATAGACTATATAATGTTCCAATATATTGCTAAGTGAGTGTCAAATACGTTTCACGTGAATAATTCAAATTTAAAATTTAATGTAATTTTAGATTCTGAGCGGAGCGATGAATGTTTATTGATTTTAGTATTTACAATTATGTGTGTCTGTGTAAACAATAAGTATTCGAAAAAATGATTTGATTTTCGACTTTATTATCTTTTCTGGCGGAAAATTGAATCTAATTGATGAGGTCAAAATTTAAAATTTACAGTCGTTTTCAAAAGCGTTAGGGAAAATAATGAAGGAAAACTCGAATTTTTACGCAAAATCGGTTTTCAACAAAATCGATATTGGTTTAAACTTTAAAAAAAAATGACCATAGATGCATGAAATGTGCACTGAATATTTATATAGCATTTTAAAAACACCATACGATTTTCAATATATGTTGACACATGTTAGACTATATTTTATAGGTATATGAAATTTTAGATTTGTCGATCAAAAAATTTCATTTGGTTAAAATACTTGGAAATTTAATAAAAGATTCCTCATAAGTTTTTAATTAAAAAAAAGTTCAACGTAAATTCACAATTTTTTTTTGTGAACGTTTTAAGTTAGAATTTTGACAAAATTCGTCAAAATCACGAAAATTTGAAAATTATTTACTTTTAATATCTAAGATTTGAACATTTATTACAATAATCCTCATAAGTTTATCTACCTTTAACAAAAAAAATAAATATCAACCAGAAAGTCAAATTAAATTTTTATGAGCGTTTGAAGATATTTAAATTTATAATTTTTATGACATTGAAATTGTGAATATTCACTCGATTTTTTATGGAACGATCGATTGACAAAACGATCTTATTTTGTTGTAATTCAAAAGCAAATAACCATGGATATTTGAAATATACACCAAATTATTGTGAAAAAAAATTATAAAGAAATACTTGATAACATTTTCAAAATATTTTTACTCGTTTTAAAATTTAAACTCTTTAAAGACATTTTAACTTTCAATTTTTTTAGGTTTTTTTTCTATAAATGTCAATAATATTTTATTGGGTTCAAAATCTTGACAAATTAGAACAAGGCTCCTCTCACATTACAATAGCAGTTTAAAAATATTAAAAATACATAAGCACCATTTTTTTTATAAGCATTTTAAGTTCAAATTTTGACAATATTTGTCAAATTAAAAATGTGCAAATTATTTTGTAGTAAAAAACTTTTAAAATTTTCAATTTTCGTAGCTAAGGTTTAACAGTTTAAAACAAGATTCACCATAAGTAGTTCATATTGTAACCAAATTGTTGTATAATCATATATAAAAAAGGTTTTTTTTTATAAGCATTTGGACTTAATTATATATTTAAATGAAGAATAACGATTTTGTTGTAATTTAAAAATATTATTCCTGGCCTTTGGTACTTGAAACTTTTGAAATATATTTACGTATTTTGTACACACAATGAAATTTTAAAATGCAATTTTTTCGGCAAAATTTTATTTAACCTAATGTAGTACTAATGCCTAATAATGAAATTAATTATTTTAATCAGAATAATATCATAAAATATACATAGTAATATTATAAGCTGACAGACCGTTTTCGCTCAGAATTATTTTTCGTATACAATGATTTTATATCATTGAATTCAAATTTATTCAAATTTTTTTCATTTTATTACAATTTGGTTGAATTTACTCATTAACGAAACATTGTTCTTTTAAATACAATTTTTGGTATTTTTTAGTGCAATACTGCAATCAATTTTAATAGTAATTATTTATTATTACAACATCCGTGCCCTAATTATAATATATAATTCATTAATAGGTACCTAAATTATGAAACTTTAAGGAACATTATCTAGGATACCCCATAGGCTTTTATTGATATTTAATTTTAAAGCAAGTTATGGGCTTTTTAAAATTGTAATATCTCATATAAACTATAGTTTATTTTTAAATTAAATTATCAAAAATCCTATAATTAGGCACCCTAGTTAATATTCTTACCTATAAGTTTAATAATATTTCAATCAATTCACTCTAATATTAAAGCTAAGAGCACAAAATTAGATACATTTGATATGTTATATATGGGATAGAGTGAGAAAACAAATATTGTGCTGACATCGTCTTAGGTAATTTAGGTAGATGGAGGCTGAAGAAATTTGTATATCTAATGAAAATAAATTGTTATCATTCATTATTCATTATCCATTAGTCATGACTCATTACTAAATACCTACTAATTATACAAAATTTACATAAGTTACACTACACTTAAATTATGGTTGTCCTAGGTAGTTATGTTGAAAACATACATTGTAGTTTACAAATTGTACCGTTCGAATAAGAAACGGGTAAATTATATTATAAGCAACAGTTTGTGTACCATATCATTATCAAAATAATATTTATTATAAGTTGATAACAATCCCCTGTATCAATAATAGTAATTGTATATTTATAGTATGTTGCAAGGTGGATTGATTGATTGATCAATCTACATTGTCATGTTGTTTAAACAGTTTTATTTCCATAGACATTCGTAATATTATTTGAATACTGATTTGTTGTTGTCCCGCTACATAATAGTATTTGTATAATATTATGATCGAATACCTGTCAAAAATGTTTGTAATACCTATCCAGTGCCGTAACTAAACCAATTAAGAAACTTTTGCAAAATTAAAGTTTGAGGCCTTTTTTAACCATTATTATTATACTCAAGGTTTGTTTATATTGGTACAAGTTACAATTTATTATATATTAAACTATATTATTTTTTATTTTTTACAATTATGAATAACTGTAAAGTATAAAGTAAGTAGTTCTATTAATAAACACAAACAACATAAATTAATATGTACTCCTGTATATACATTTGAATAGCAACTATAGTAGTTTAATATGGACTTGCAGACTGGATGATATAGTAAAATCAAAAATTATTTGAACAAAAACTTATAAATACAAAGTAATTCAAATAAATATTACTATTTACTAGGTAGGTGCTGTTACAACAGAATGTAATTTAATTTTAACATACATTTATCTTTCTAGGTATTAAAGTTATCAAGAAAATCAGAATCAACCAACAACAAATTAACTATATTATAATTATAATTTATAAACTACAGATATTAATATATTATACATACAAATATAAAATATAATTAAAATTCTAATTCTAATTATCTATTTTATTTTATATAGTTACAGTTTCTATAGTATGTAAATACCTATGTAGCTATGTTGTACTTATATCATTTTAGAGTAATAACTAATAAAATCTGACATGAAATAAAAATATGAATTTTACCGGCATCATATGATTTACATTTTATATGTTATGTCTATACCAGTTTTATTATTTTAACGTTTTATGTTTAAACTTTGTGTATGTCTGTATATTTTTATGTTTTTGATTTTTTAATTTTCTTTTCTTGCTAGGTACCCATCACTTGTGTAACTTATTCATTTATTTAATTGCAAGCGAGAATTATGCAATAGTATTCTAATATAGTATTCTAAAGTTAGACATTAAAATTAACAGTGAATATAGGAAAGAGTATTAAAAAAACTATTATAACATTTAGAAAATAATACATAAAAAACTGTTTACTTTTACAAATTATAATTTAGTTATCTAAAAGTAGGGAAAGAGGGGTGGTGTCTGAGTTATTTTTAGAAGATATTTTTATATTCTTTTAAATTATAATATACGATAGATGAGAATTCTAAAGTAAATATAGGCAGAGGCGCATTGACCTATCGGGAATCATCCCAATGGACAATATTATTATATAGTTACAAAAAAAAAACGTTAATTTTTGTTAAATAATCATCACATATTAAAAAATCAAATATGAAGGTATTATTTTGGTTCTTATTGGTATATTTGTACTATTACCGTCCGACGGAGTTAGTACGATAACCAAAAAATACCATTATTTCATCTTTTGAATATACTTTTTACAATGATAATAATATCAATAATACGAAAATTAAAAAAATTACCATAGAAATAATATATAATGATGTGATGGATAAAGTAGGAGAAAGCATGGAAAAAAGATTCTTAAAAAATAATAAAATATACATAGATTTAACATGTTTGTCGCCAATTCATTGTGATGATTTTAAAAATGGGTTGCTTCCAAATTCTTTGAGTGTGTTTGCCATAAAATATATACCTATCATTTACTAAGGATAATACATTGTATAGCTTACATTCAGAATTATTATATTTTGCCTCTAGGTGGAATAAGTTAAAAATATCATTACCTGACAACCTAATCAACAACTAACACTAGATTATAAGCAAAGGCGTGCGCAAACATTTGTGGTGGGGTGGGCTCAGTCAATAAAGATTAAGAAACCTGAACTCTGATGGAAGAAACAATTAATATGTTACATACTTTAATTTACCTACTCATAATCACCCACTATTCAAGTCACAAATCATTTATATGATAAAAACAGATACATATTTGTTTTAAATTAAATAAGAAATATTTTAATTGTCAACACAGTTTTAAATTTTAAATAAATTCAATTTCGCAATCTGTAATGATAATAAGTTAAGTATCAATTTTATTTTTTTATTATAATTTATTATCATTCAGTATCAATGTTATTTTTCACCTACCTATTTAATGATTTGTTATTTAAAAAAATCAAAAATTGTGATATTTAGATAATGTGTAACTATGTATACAAATTTCAGTACGTCTCGTAGGGTGGGCCACGGCTCACTTGCCCCCCCCCCCCCTGTGTGCACGCCTATAAGTACCTATGGTTTGGTGTTTAAAATATTTTCTCCAGTTTTTGAATGATGAATTGGTTGAATAGGTGAGTTGATGGGATTTGGTTAGAATTGGACCACCTATTTTGACTGAACTAGTTTGGCGCCACTGCTAATGGCCTAAGACTAGTAAACAGATAAATGGGCCGTGCCTTGGATTTAGTGAGAATTTATTTAACACCTAAACTATGTATTAACATAGTTTTCTTTGAGCCACGTTAGTACATTATTCAATTTAAACCAATAAATACTGACAATTAAAAGAAAAAAAATATATTTAAAAAAATTGGAAGTTTTTAGCAAACTATATTTTAAGAAAATGTATAACATATTAAAGAGGTCCCCTATAAAACATATTTTGAGTAACAATATAATATTATAATCATAGTTGTCAAGAGCTCAGGGTCCCTTAATACCCTTAATATAGTCATGGCATGAGCCTGTGGGAAATGTACATTCTGTACATTCATTACCAATCTATGATATATATATTATATTCTTTTGACTGATGAAATTTATATCATCTTGTTACAGGAACGTCATCACCATATCCACAAGTGTAGTCGAGGTCTTACAAACATTTGACATTGCAAATTTGCATTTAGCAGAATCAATTTTGTTTTTAATATTAAAGTGAATTGATCAATAATTTAAGTATCTTGTAGGCTTTTATTATTATTTTAATTTTAAATTGTGTTATATGGTATAACTAAGTACTAACTAGTAACTATGTACCAAAAATATTACAATATTAAAATGTTTGTAACTGGCTTTAAATTTAAATAGCAATAAAAACCTATAAGGAACCCTAGATAATTTTCTTACTTTTAAATTTTATTATAATTAGTACCGACTCTAATATTAAAATTAAAAACACTAAATTGGTTCTACTGAACTTAAATTTGCTATATTTTACATTTGTAAAGCTGCGTACACACTAGAGCGCGCACAGGCCGAACATGTGTGATCATTTTGTGCGTCGTATGTGCTCAGTATGTTATCAAATATAACAAACACCGATTTATTTGGCTCCCTTTTGCTGTGTGTCAAAAACGCTTATGTGTGTTCGTCATACCGTCCACACTGTATAACAAACAATGGCTCATGGCACACATAAGATGGGCCCACAATATAGAGAAGATAAGGTGACACCACTCCCGTATCTTTCAATGGTACAATACTGACGCAAAAAATCGCGGCAGTTCAGAATTTAACACCAGAGTACACCAGTCTTCGCTCGAAGGCTGACTTTTATACGAGTTGTAATGGAGATTTACATTTAAATTTTATTTAAATGTATTAATTGTTGTTCAAATGTCAATAGTCCGCATGCCAACATAAGATATTATATGTTATATTGTACAGATTATTAAAATAAACTAATGTTTTGGAATCATGTACAAACTATTATGTAAAAATTGTAATAATATTATATGGTATGTAGCCATATCGTACAAATGTATTGACTTAAATAAAATGCATATTTATATGTTTATTTATTCATTGACATATATTACGTACAAAAATGGAATTAGCAATATCTACATACAATAAGGTACGAATTTAAACTGTTAATAAAAGCTCAAATATACTACTACCTACAGACCCAAGTACACCCAAATAAAAATCATAATTATATTTATATATCATATACCTATATGATATAATAACGAAAAAATTAAATATTAAGCATGATGTAGAGAAAATATAATATCTACAATAGAGAATAGAATATATTATCAGTTAAAATAATAATATAAACCTAATAATAATACTTATAAAATGATAATATTCAAATTTTAATTTTAATTTACCTCATTGTTTGTATATCCACAAATCTTAAGACTCACTTAATGATTTGTAGATTGTTAAATAATATTTTGTATGTACTTTCTTATTTTGTTAAAAAATGCCTAACAAATGTTTTGTGCCAGGATGCAAAATTGGCTATGCCAATAATAACAAAAAGTAAAAAACCACCTATTTTATTTTGTGCACCAAAGGTGAGTCATAATTTTTAAATACCTACTATAGAGATTTATTTGAGGGAAACATTTGTATAATTTTCTTTACCACCTAAGTACCCCCAAAACGGGGGTCTTGTACGTGCACAAGACTTTGTATTACCAAACTGCAGAGGAAATTTGCGACCGGAATATTTACAAGTGGTGTTACCTTATCTTCTCTACATCGTGGATGGACCCAATATACAAGGTGTAACAGAAAGACCTGATCAAAAAAAAAAAATGATGCCACTTAAACGTATGAAAAAAATTGTTAAAATTATATAATGAGTAAATAATTTAAGAAATATACTCGTGTCAGCAAAAAAATGTTATTACGTTCCAAATTCATTTAATCAAAAAAATATTGATATTTTAAAAAATTCTAAAAAATAAATTACTTGACTTCGATAAATGTTTTTACTATCAAAATTATTTTTATAATCAGATTCACAAATTGTTTATTTTGAATATATCCAAAAAAAATTATTCAAATTTAAAATTTTTTATTTTCAGTATTGAAAAATAAAAATAATTTTTTGTATAATATATGTGTAACGCAAGTGACTATAATTTATATATATAAAAAAAAATTTTAAATATTGATTAGAACAAAAGTCAGTTCTATCTGTTATACACTGTATATTGTATCTTCTTAATGCAATTTCTTTTCTTTTCCAGTATGATTTGTGGTTTAGTTTTTTTTAATCAATCATCAAAATTTTAAATTGCCCAATTTCCTAATACAATTAATGACACCTAATAGATTTTTAAAATTTTAAAATTGTGGCGAGGTTAATTTAGGAATTTCCAATATTAAATGGTAAAAGGTATTATGAAAAATATTCAATTATATCAATAATTTGTATTTTTTTTTGTTCCGTTGTATCAGTTATTGTATTGTACAATAGTTGATATTATAATGAAGTGGAAATGAGATAAATTTCTTACCTGTCTAAGCAGAATCCAGTATTATATGTTTATCCAATGTGCTTTAAACTTCCTAAATGTAAGACTCTATGGATCTTATATTATGACATTATGTTAACTTGTAAATTTAATAAATATTAAGGTACTAGTGTCAGTGTCTAGTGGGTACCGGAATAACTGCTTAACCTTAGGAACTTGAATAGTATCGATAAAGGTTATTGTGACTAATTATTATTATCTCTATTCTCTAGTGATAATCAGTAAATAGTAGTGTTCTAATTAAACACTATTGCCTCAACTATTGATTATTGTTTTATCCACAAATATTATTATGTTTAAAATTATTGCCAACTAATATTACTGATAACATTAATATATATCCACGATAGATTTAGTTGTAATACTGTAATATAATTTTGTTTTTAAAGTTAAAAAATGTATTAAAAAAGGTTCTTGATTTTATTCTCGAGGAAACCCTAAAATAAATAGATATTAACTTTAAATTTAAAGTTAGTTCCTAATTTTAACATTATGGCATAGGTACCTGGTACCTACCTAACTCATAAAACCTCACATAAAACTGTTAAAAATAAACTAATCAATTTTAGACATAATTCATTAATATAGCAGTTTTAAAACTGTCAGCGGTGTGACAAATGCCTCCTAGAGTGTAGCATCCAGGGCCAAAACCGTTACAGTGTCAGGTTGATACATTTGGAGGTTTTTTTGGAATTTTAACTCACGTGATATATTGAAACCAGCAAATTGATCGATTTCATCAAAATCTGAAGGAGTATCGTCAGCGGACAACTGCGAGTCAAGCAAAGCGCGTTCCTCTTCCACGTCCAAGATCACCGAAGAGTCGTCATCTTTGAATACCTTGTAGTTGCTGGGCTTTACGAACCCATCATCGTCATCGTCACCTCTGCCTCCATCGCGACCACCACCAATGGTGCTGCCGTGATCGCCATAACTCCGTCGTATTAAAGTAGTCCCGCACGTCGGCAGACTCGAATGCAACAGAGAACAGCGGCCAGCCGCCACCAGGCATTTGAACAAGTCCCTACCAGTTTTCAACGACAACATCATTGAGGACTTTTTCACACCATTTGCACAAAATCCGCACGGCGCACCAGCGTTTTGTCAAAAAAAGTTCCCCAAAATGAAAACGATTCAGAACACTTTGGAATTTCAGAATTAGTTCTGTTTCGTATTTTTTCTTTTTTGCAATGTTATCAAGACAGTTGGACTCACGGCCCACGGGTGCTCGAACCGGTGATAACACTATCATTGGATAAAATTTGTTTTATCTACATCGTGATCCGTGGTATACCTTGCTTATCACGAGTATCAAAAAGTTTCTTATCTCTGCCGGAATATCGACGTTTTTAGTTGTAAATATTTAATGTAATGATTATTAGGATTTAATTACTATTCAATTTTTATTTTTATTGATTATAGACGTGTGCATTGTAATCACCATAATAACATAATATTGTTCGTGTTCCCAGACGATTGACCATGCCGTCATTATTTCGACAGATATAGATTTTCGTCTTTGGTAAAATGATTTTCTGTTTGAATTTTGGTACACGTTCAATACCGTGATATCGGTTTTTGGTCAAATACGTATGACTTTTTTTTGTGTAATTAGAAGAGGATAAAAAATAGTGACGTTAACGATGTAGTTTAACAATTTTACTCGTTGTTTGTCATTACCAAAATTTTACGAGATTCAGAACGCATACCCTCTAAAGTCTCCTCACCAGTTACCATTCAATTAACATTACATTTTTAAGATGAAGCTCGATACTTTATCATTGAAATATATCCAAATATTTTTTGTTGTCGTTATTTATTGGTAAGCAGTTACAATTCATTCATAATTTTGTCGATTTTTAAATATTTTCTCACTAATACTAACCTACCTATATTGTGTCTAAGTGTTTTATTGTTATTTTACAGGGTGATTTCTATTCTGACAGTATTTGTAAATAAGACTTTATTGAGTATTGACAAACTAGATGTTGATGCTCCTATATTCATTGCATGGTTCCAGTGTTTGGTTTCAGCAATAATTTGTTTCACTTTAAGTCGTTTGTCTAAGATGTTTCCAACAGTTGTAAAGTTTCCCGAGGGAAATCCGTTTAATACAGCCACTGTTAGAAAGGTAAGTTACTTAATACTGATGAAGTGTTAAAGTAAATATATAACTAATGCTTCTATGTTGCTTTATACTGATTGGACCAGTAATTTTAATATTGCAAGGTCCTTAAATCTCATACTAGTTGTGTATTACCCTTATTTCCAGACCGAAAATTATAGTAATCAGTTATTTCCATTAATGCAAGGCTGTAGCTAAAAATATATGATGGTCTTGTTATACATTTTTACTCAATAGTACTATAAAATATATTTCTATTTTAAATTCAAAGGTACTTTGGTCTTTGATTCCTTTGTAACTATAGGTAACTTAATTTAATTACTACAATTTAGTTACTCCCTTGATTTGGAACTTGTTAAAAGTTAATTTTATGTACCTTTTTAATTGTTTTAATAATTACTAAAATGTGCTAAGTATGGTTGATTTTAAAATACTTATAACCTATAGTATATTGACAACTGAGCAACCAGAAGATTTAAATTAAATACTCAAAGATTTGAAATCTATTATTACTTCAATATTAGCTTTACTGTCGAAAGTCTTGGAAAATGTATGTTTAATTCTAACTATAGCCATTCCTTAATTGCATAACATCCACATATTATATTTCAATTCATTATTTACTTATATTATTTAATTTTACCATTGAATACCTGTCAATGTATTATAACTAGGGCTTAGAACTATTAATGCACCTAAAAAGTACTAAAATATAAGCCTGCACTTATGCGCTTAAAAAAGTACAAATATACTTTAAAAATGCACTTATTTTTTTTTAACTCAACTTTTTCATGAATACAAATATTTTACTAAACTAAGCATAATTGCCAGGTATAAATATAAGATAAAATAAAATAAATAAATGGCTTGAAATTTGAGAATTATTATGCAATATAATACCTAATGAAAACTCGAAATGAATATTTATATTTTTTTTTTTTATTGCAACATTTTTTATTTCAAATTTGTATTATCAATTTATCATTAATCATGCTCTAAAAAATGATAAAATTAATAAATATGTGATTGAAATTACAGTCACTAAATATGCATAAATATGCACTGTAAAGCTTTTAATATGTTTTTCATGTTGTGAAAATCATTTCAAACTTACTTAGCAATAATTTGAATAGCCCAATAAAAACATGCAAATGCGACAACTTCCAAGCCCTAATTATAACTATTGATATATTTTTAACCATACAGGTTTTTTAATTTAAATAAAATTTCTTTTTTGTAAGCAACTTATATTTAATATTGTTCACTTATGTTTCTCATTAATAATTGTAAAAACTAATTGTTACTTATATAAAATTTAAAAAAAACAACCTATATTTATAATTTTTCCATGACTTAAATTAAAGGTATTTCTCTAAATATAACCTTGTATTAATTTTATTTTACTCAATAAATATTAAAATATCTCTTTGATTTTTAATTTTAGGTATTACCATTATCAATATTATATATTTTAATGATATCTACAAATAACTATTGTCTAAAATTTGTGGATGTTACATTTTATTATGTGGGTCGATCACTCACAACGGTATTCAACGTCATACTTTCCTACTTAATATTAGGTAAATATTTTTTTTTATTTTGTAATATGTGTAATTGTATTAGTACAGATATAGTGTATACATTTTTAAGTATTTTGTGTATTATCGATCTGGTGATACTATATTCCTGTCTTTTACAACAATTTTTAAATATTATGGAATACATTCAGGGCGGCCAAAAAAAGACAGCCAGCCACAAGTTGGATCACATTGTATTAGATTATATATTTGAAGCCTATAAATTATGATTTCAATGAAATGGAAGTACAATTTAATATACTTTATACAATTTGTAATAGCATTTGGAAAAATAAGCTTTTTTTTAATTTAGGAAAAGTTAACATAATAAGTTTCATAATTCATATAATTACTCTTAATATTTAATATTGATCACATAAAATAAATGTATTAATACATTCATCACTATAATAGTCCATGATGATAGTTTAAGAATAATTTTAGCAATATTTATTTGCTTGTTAATATTCATTATTTTGTTTTATAAAAATATTCTTTTGATTTTTAGGTCAAACTACTTCAATTAGCTGTCTCCTTTGTTGTTTTGCCGTAGTGTGTGGATTTTTTTTAGGAGTAGATCAAGAAAATCTTTCAGGTATTGTTATAAATTTTATTAATTATTGCTAACTAATGTAATGTCATTGAATCCATTTATATTTGTCAAATTTTATATTGGTTGATAAATTAAAATAATCGATTATGTCTTTAAAATATTATGAATGATTTGTGAAAGTGTCCTTATACAACATGCATTACATGAATTTATTTCTTAGTTCAATAAAAATCCAAATGCTAATTTCACAACCAATTAATTAAAATATTATTTTGTTGCAAATTAATTTATCTTGTACAAAAAAGAGAAGATTTTCTTGTAGTCGCTGTGTTGTTGCTGCTGAACAACAATGCGCTATTTAAAGGATCCGTGCTAGTTTAGTATAGTACTTGACACAAGTACATACCAAACTTAGGAATTGTTCATGAAAATTGTTGTATTACATAATTTAACATGTTATATAAACATTAGTTTAATATGCTGTTGTCTTCAGCATAAAAAACTCTAGAATACCAAATTAAGTATACTGATTTATATTTCACCTTATCTTTTTTTGTATCATTTGAAATTACAGTTTTTATAAACTGCCCATAGTCATGATATTTAAATAATGGAACAACATATTTATTGTCTTTAATAATAAAAAATGTAATTTGTATACTAACTTAAAAAGGCAACATATTGTCATAGTTAATCATAATAATTAATAACATGCATATGTTGAAGCAATAATTATTATTTTTTAAAATTCAAGAAATAAAAGAAGTGATTTCTTATTTTTATTTAGTAATATTAAAAAAATAAATGATTTTATTTATTATGACTGATTTATTCTTAATATATTTTTTACAGGTTCGTTTTCGTTGGTTGGAACATTATTCGGAGTCTTAAGTTCATTTTCTTTGGCATATTACTCTATTCAAATTAAAAAAGTTCTACCAGATGTCAATAACCAAATTTGGCTACTTTCTTACTTCAATAATGTATACGCTACTATATTATTCATTCCACTTTTAGCGCTTGAAGCTAAGGAATTGAGTAATTACAGTAAACTGACTGAATATAAGTTTCTATTACTTATGATAATTGGTGGTGTGTGTGGACTATCAATTGGTTATATAACAGTACTCCAAGTACAAGTAAGTTCATTATACATTTAATGATTAGCCTATCTACCCATACTTAAAATAAATAAATAAAAATATTAATACATTTGTTACGGATCATATTTGTATACACAAAATATGACTTGTTAATATTTAATCATATTTATTGGTAACTCAGAGAGAAAATTAGTTATTATTTATTTTATTGTATCACTGTCTGAGCTAAAGTGCATTAAAAAATGAGGTGCAGATGACTCCAATCGGTGGCATTTGCAGTGAATGTGTTAAGTTGTAATATTTATTTAATGTTGAATGTTGAAGAAGAATGTGTTAATGTAAAATTAATTTGTTAGTTGGTACATAGATTAAATTACACTAGTAATTAAATTTAATTGTTATGGATTAACACTAACACCAATGCAATAATTTATCGGCAATTATTTTGATTCAAATTTGGATCACTAGTGGGGCATGGTGGCAGAAGACAAGTAGATACTTATTTCCCACCTTCTCCTGTCACAATGCGCCACTTTTGAGTCGAATTCAAACTAAAACAATGAGTTATAAATTATTGCATTGGCGTTGCCTATCTATAGTGTTATTTAATCTATGGTTAGTAAAATAAATTGTATTTTGACAAAATATTTTAGTAGTTACAATAACAGTGATTGTCCTAAATTATTGTTCAATATATTTTTTATACCTTATGCACTAATGCCTTAATACAACCGAGTAATTAAAAAAAATACAATAATCACTGTAATAGTCCCTATAGTATTTTAAATTTTGTGTGTGTGGATAACCTCTCTAATGAGTTATAAACGTATTACTTAATAAATTGTAATAAACAATATTGTTGTTATTATTATTATATGATAATAATAAAACGTATATATCTTGATATAACTTAATTTTTAATTTAATTTCAGGTAACATCACCATTAACTCATAATATATCTGGTACAGCAAAATCTTGTTTCCAAACCGTATTAGCTTCATTCTGGTATAATCAGTGGAAATCTTCTGTGTGGTGGTTTTCAAATTTTGTTGTATTGGGAGGAAGTGCTGCATATACTATTGTTAAGAATAGAGAAATGGAAAAAAAATATAGACCAATAGCATACAGCCGTTGTTAGTTTTATTTATTTTATTTATTTTTTTACTACTTATATAAGTTAAGCTTTGACCATTTTTTTTTTTGTAAATTATTTTTTTTTATCCTTATTTGTAATAAGAGTAATAAGATCTTACCTAATCCAAAATAAGGTGTCAGCTACCTGCAGCACTCAAAACAATTTGGTGTAACTGCAAAAAACTTTTTTTTATATAAAAACAAACTTAATCTATAACGGGAACATTATTCTTATTATTCTTATTATCTTTGTCGATGTGAAACCAGTATTTCTTAAATTATTTTTCCACTCGTAGATGTTATACTTTTGTGTTTCCCTCGATAAAATGTTGTTGTACAATTTAACTTTTGATTCTAAAAAAAAAGTTTCCTACCTGTATTAATGTATTTAACATATAAAACCAATTTTTTTTTTCATTAAATAAACTGCTATTTATTTACAAGTACAATTTGTCGTTTGAGGTTATTGCCAAGAATTGTAATATTATAAAGTATGTATTAAAACAAATACCTTCTAAATTTAATAAATTAATTTATAAAAATGTTTTTAAATGATTATTAAACATAACAAATTATGCTACTTGTTAGACAATTCAACTGATCCTAAATATTATAATTTGTAATGTTATATTATATAATTATGGCAGGAATGTCACAAAAGACAACACATGCATAAAACAACTGGAAATATGTAAAAATTTTTTTACTTTCTAAGATAATTTAAATTATTTATACCTTTCTGTGATTTTTATATTTATTGCATTGTATATTTTGATATGTGTATCTGTAGGTAATATAAAATATTGTTGAAAATAAACAAAGCCTTGAGTATTAAGAAATGTTATTAAATATCTGGAAAACTTTAATACCGCTGTAATAATATTAAAAAATTAATCACTTTATTACATTTATAATTTGTGGTATAGAAATTATTTGGGCTGAATTGGTGTCTGTCAATATCACTTTTAGGGGAAAAGCAAAAGATATACTTATGATAGAAACATAGAAGTATGGCGGTATGCCTATTAAAACACACCAACAATAAAGTTACAATAAATTTTCTACTAAAATTTTTGTATTTTATATTATTTTTAAGCAACTGACTAAGGTATGTCTTAGTCCATTGTTTAAGCTGATAAAATAAGCACTTTTATCTATAAATCGTCAAAGGTAGATATAATATTAATTTACTATCTATTATTGAATAATTGAGATTTGAAATAGCAACAAATATTATAAACCTATATAGAATTTGAGAATGAGAGAATCTTAGTTCTTCACAATTTTATTTCTTATCTGTGGTTTCTAACTTAACTGCTTAATAATGTCATATATTTATAATAAACAATTTTTTTTTGTCAACATCATTGTATTTTGCGACACTGGTTGAGAACCACTATATTATTTAGTATGTGATTTGAATTATTATTATATAATATAGTTAAATTAGAGCACAATATTGGTTCTATTTATAACTCTGACTACTGAGATTAGTGTTTGGTATCAGTTTTGATCTATTTAGTACTTATGTTAATAATAATAAAATCCCAGAAAAATAACATAACTTTTCTGATAGGCGCAAATCGGATAACTGCAATTATTAGAATAGCTAACAATTTAAAATACCTAAATATGGTAAAAATAAAAATTGTTTTGCTCAGTAAACCTTGTAACAATTTCATAAAATAGGAATTAACTAAAATTTTTAATTTTATTGTTTAAGTGTGACTATTCAAATACTTAAAATGTGGCAAATTATTATCTATATCAAAATTAATAAAAATGTTATTACAAAAGGCTTAAAAATGTAATGAAAACATATTCGGAAGTTCTTATTGAAATAAAAATAATAGTTAAGTTATGTTTAAATAAGATGAATGGATTAATTTTTATTAATGTTTGAAAATTTTAAAGTTAACACAAAAAATTATTATTTTTATAAATTGATAATATTTATAATAATTAATGTTATTTCTTGTTATTCAACGATTATTAATTCTAGAAACTTTAAATTAGTTTAGCGTATAGAAAACTACAATTTTACGAACATTTAAAGTACAAAATTTGTCAAATTCAAGAACAATATTACAAATCAATCTGTAGAAAAAAAAAACATGTATTATTTTTTTTATAAATTTAAAAATTGTGTTTTAAATGTTTTTGGTATTAAAGGTAAAAAAAATTCACCACGTCACCGTTATACGATAAATATTCATAAGCTCATATAGAATAATAAATGTGTGTTTATGAATAAATTCAATATACCTACTACTTAGGTATTAAAATGTTAACTTGTAATGTCAATAAATTAATATAAAATATGTCCATGTTACGAAAAATGTTCTTTTTTTCATTTTGTTATTTTTGTTATTCTTGATTTACATTAAAAAAATAACACTTGTTATACTATGGTAGGTGGAAGTTTATCAAAATTAATACAAACTGTTAAAATATATAATAAATGTGTTTTTTATTTTTTTTATCTTTATTTGTATACATAATACCTATATTGTATTTGGTGTACTATTTACCTATCAGTTCTGCTAAAATAACTTTTTCTAGCATCTTACAAATTAAAATAAATAGGGAAATTTATTTATTCATTTTTAATTATAATATGAATGTCACTCGCAAATACACAAACGTTTTTAATTTGTTTGTAATTTTTTTCATGCTAGATTTGGTACAATATTGTACTTAGAGTGTTGTCATGACATAATAAGTTGCCTATACAATACTCCTTGGAAAAGTACCAATTAGAATCACCTCTAGGCTAACAACATTATTCAAGGCTGGGCATTTACAAATTCAAAGTTTAAATTTATGTTAAATTTTTTTTAAATTTTTGATTTTTGATTTTTAGTTTATTAATTTATTTTAAGGTTTACCAACTTGTTAAATTGGATGTTACTTATCATCACATTGAAATGAGTTATTCATAAATCATGACATACTTAATAGATTATAAAATAACAACAATTTCAATTAATATTATTATTTAATATTTGTATAAATTTTGAATTTAAAATACATATAAATATAAATATCTATAAATATCTTGAACTGAGATAATGTCATTGAAGTATAGAAGATAAATAATTCACACATACTTGGTTATAAATTAAATATTGTCCATAATACTGTAGAATTTGAGTAACATTAGAAATTAGAGTATAAAATATACGCGATGGATATTATTTGTCAATGTTTGTTTTATTCTATAATAAGAATTAATAATATACGTGGGTATTCTTTCAAAAGAAATTTAAACACTTTTTTAGTAATTTTTTCTAGGTTATTGTAAAAGTCAATTTTTAAATAACTGTTTTATTTTCTCAAATAATTCTAGTTAAACACTCAACATTTGAGAAATCAAAATAGTTATTTATTAATTTACATAATTTTAATTAAAATGTCAAAAATCGATTCTCACAATAACCTTAAACAATAAATCCAATCATTCAAAGTAGGCGTAATTTTGTAAGAGTTTTTAGTTTAAATCATGAAATAAATTCACTTATACAATCATTTTAGCATGTTTTTTTTATAGAAGAAGAAAATAATAAAGATTTTACTGGTACTTATTTGATAACTACTTGAATATTTAAAAAAAAAAACTTAATGAGTTAATTTCTTGTTTAAAATAATCTGGTGGGAAATAAGTAACTTGCCCAGCCTTGGCATAACTGAAACACTTACTTATATTTAAAACACAGAATAATTTACTTAATATCTAGAATAAATTAATCTCCAAAAACGGTGCGCGTCAAATGTTAAAAATTTCTTTAACATCGTGAATAGTTTTATTGTGATGAGTTTTCTTTAGTTTCGCCACCAAATGCAATGTACCCTCAGTTTTTTTGCACATGATGAAATGACACTGTTCTTTCTTTGTCGCAGACCTTCTTATCTGAGCTAACTGTTTTGCCACTGCTGGGGGTAGTATTATTTCCATCATTCTGTAATCAAAAAAAGGAAAAAAAATGTTTAAATATTTGGAAAATAACACAAATAAATTACCGCTTCAACACGATTATTGTGTATAATTCTGTAAATAATTGCTCCAAAACTCAAAATCACGAAAAACAAACATCGAATATATAAATTACCAAATGTTTTATCAGTGAAAACAATATTAGCGAAAGGTTTAAAGTTATTATAATAAAATTACGTACCTATGTATTGGTATACATATCTAAATGGCTACACATAAATAAAATAATCACAATTTCATGTCATTTGGTAACTACTTTTGTGTCTCGAATCACGAGTAATAATTTATTAAGATAGGTAGGTACTACCTTATCTAGGTATCTATGTAGTTTGTGCCTGTCATATAAGTCGTTATATTATAATATATAATATACAATATAGTACGTTATAATTATATTATGTGATAAATTGTTGTAAACTTGTAACTATCATAGAATTCATTCTAAGTCGAAAGAACTTGTGCTTATTTAGGTACTTACCTATGTACCTCTAAATATTTTTTACGTGTACCTATTATATTTTTATTTTTTATTTACTTCGAAAATAGGAAAAACTAGAAAAAAACACATAAGAGATAGGTACTGTCTATAATTTATCACATACTATATACGTATTGTGGTAATGTATATATTATATACATATATTGTAAGAGTATTATTTTTATTACTATTAGGTATTGTTTAGAGTCTGCAGTTCTGAAGTTCAATCTTCAGAAGAAAAAAAATATTATTTTGAAAAAAGAATTCGCTATTATTCATTTTACGTTTTCACATAAACTCGTATAATTCTGGTCAGTTACTTATTAGGTGTCTACTGTCTAGAGACATATATAACTAAGATAACCAAAACATTAAATGATTTTAAAAGATCATAAAATGAATAATTCGTACATTAAATAAAAATATATTTGTCGAGTAAAAACACTACCCGTCTCTTTTATTGTATAGTTTGACCTACGTCCAGAGACACTTATTCGAAAGTCGGTTACACCTTTGGCACATATAGTTAGGTAGGTACCCTATATGATGTGTAATTTAATGGATGAGTAGTTGGATAATTTGACGGGTAGACAAAAAGTAGGTATAAATTGGTAGCGCGTTAAAGTGGTTCTATCAAACGTATTTTATATTTTATTTCGAACCAGCGACGGACTAAATTAATTTATTATTACCTAACCATATAAAATATAAAAAAAAGACAGTTTCGAATGTAATTTTTTGGTGAAAAATGTATGCATAGCCACTGCACAGAAAAGAATAAAGTAATGAAGATATCATTAAATGCATATCAATAAATGACAATAATATTATCAAAGAATAAATAAATAATTTTTATTTGATCACTTTGAAATGTAAGCACATTCATCTTTAAAAATCACACGTAATTTATTTTTCATTAAAATTATTGTTGATAAAAGGTATTACATTAATTTAATTTATTAAAGAATTCTAATTAATCGAAACTTGTACCCAGCTGCCATTAAGACATCAACAATAATAATTTATCACTTTTTCCGTTGTTACTAAATATTGGTCTTTGCACTTCAATCACTAACTTAATAAGTCTAACTTAGGAACTTATATGAAAATAATACTTATAATCCTAAATAATTATAAATTGCGTTTGAACATTTTTAATTAACGAAAATGATTTAAAATATCGGATAAAATCGACCTAAAAGGCTAAAACAGAACTAATAAATCAAAAATGTCAAAAATGAAAAAAATTTCAACAAAGAGCTACAAAATTATTAAGTACCTATACACAATTAGTATAAAGAGGATGCCACACAAGTGGTGCAAGTAAAGTTATGAGCATTTTAAAACTATACATATTTCTAAAGTTTAAAATGATCATAACTTGCAGCTTCAAAATTAAAATATCAATAAAATTCTCCAAGATATCTTAGATATAATAATAATATATTGCCTTTAGATTTTATAATAGGTAAATTCACTCTACTTTGAAAAATAACAATGTAAAATGGATTATTATGAACGTAAAATTTGGTACATATGTTATACGTATGTAAGATGGAGACAATAGTAGACAACACATGTGGGCATGTGGCTGTTGTTTTACGATAGGTAAGATAATAGTACATTTATCTAAAAATGAACAGCCCTAATTACGATGCTTCTAAAAGTGAAGGTCTTATATTATATTATATTTTCTTATTTGTTTTTTTATACCTACATCATGTTTAACTATAATATCACTAAATATAAAATTTATTTTATATATTTTTAATATAAGTAACTATTTATTTTGTCTATTATATTGTCATTATTATAAATGATTTAAAATATCTCAATTCGTCATGGATTGTAAATAAAAAAATATGGGTACCTGATGGGTTTGTTGCCCACCCGCATGGATCGCATGGCCCTGCCGACCTCACACGCTATCCTCTCGCTGCAGTCTTTGCCGTCGATGGACTCGGCGACGAGCTTGGTGAGCGAGGCCAGCTCCTCGGGAGCACGTTTCAGCGCCGCTTTGGAGGTGAGCGCGTGTATCGGCAATATCGGTACAAACATGAGGGCGCTGAGGAACACCACCGCGACGCCCACGAATCCGGCCATGGCCACGAACAGCGGCTGCACGCGGGGCTTGGCCACGGCCTGGTTGTCGGGCTTTTCCGGTTCCGACATCGCCGTCGTCTGAGCCATCTGATTGCCGTTTCCGTTCTGCACCTGCTGCAGCGCATTGTTGTCCAGCGGATAAAAGAAGTAATTATATCCGGAAATCATGCCATCCGGCGGTCTCTGCGCCGTGTCGCCTGCAAAACGACGTGGTTTATGTTATAACTATTTATTATTGTTATTCTCGTCATCACAGTGGCTCAAATCCCCGGGTGCATATACCTAACACATATACCTTATATATAATTTTGGTATTTTTATTTTCAACTCACTCGTAATAGCATCAATTATATTTTGTGGACTGTTGGGTGCCGGGTTAAACTGTTGCGGACCGTTGGGTGCCGGGTTAAACAGTTGCGGACCGTTGGGTCCCTGGTTGAACTGTTGAGGACTGGTGGGTCCCGGGTTAAACTGTTGCGGAGCTACTTGGGTAACTATCCTGTTTTGTGACTCGGCGAATTCGTTTTTCAAAAACTGAGGCGCTATTTGCGAAAGTAACGACCCGATATGGTTTTTGGTGACATCGGCTTGGACGCGGTTCGCCTGATTCTGTGAACAGCAATCGATAAAAATATAGAAATATTGTGATAATAGATACACACGAATTAGAGGCATTTGACAGCTCTTCGTAAAATATTATATTTTAAAAAAACATTATTATATAAATAGTATAAACTATGCAAGTGCAATTAAATTGGCTCTCGTACGTTGAAATGGAACGGTTGTTTCGACAGCATGTTTATTTCGTTGGCCGGTGGGGTGTACGGGACATCGTCGGGTATGTATTCTTCGACGTCGATTCGTTCGTTAAACACTTTGCGGGTTGGCCGTTGCATGTTGCCAATGACGCTGTGGAGGAATTCGGCGCCCGATGGTGCGGTGGTCTGACTGGTACCACCACCGACCACGGTCGAAAGCAGTGGTAACAGCTGCACGACCGTAAACACATATACAACTGTAGTCCGAACAGTTTTGCAAAACCTAGTGACAAGAAAAATCTGTAAGTGAAATAATTATGTGGTTACCTAGAGGGATGCTTATAGGCTATAGCCGGGTTCAGAGCTACGGCGTGTCGTGTCCTGAAAAAGTTGAGTTCGACCCAACTATGGTCGTTTTCCTGTATAGATCATGGCTGGTGAATGATACCATGATTACAGAGGCTAATCGGAATACGATAATATGCACACGACACGCAGCTGTAAGCCCGACTTTAAATTCAAGTTATTATACGTGGTTATATAATATACAGCGACTAACAGTAGCGACTTTCAAGGAGTCGGTGATATTTTAGGCCAGTAAATATTAATATATTTATGGTCAATATATAGTTCACGATTTTATCTACATACATACAAAATATACCCAGGATGAAATTTATGTAAATAGGTAGGTAATTAAAAATGGGACGCAATTTACAGTGGCCCGGATTATCGATCGAATACCAAAAATCAATTATAAAGGTATATAATTAGGTTAAGCCAGTATGGTTTACATTTTTTTATGGAAACGTGGTAAGTTACATGTTGTATACTGATTGCGGGTACCAAATATTTAATTTATAGGTAGGTACCTAAATTAAAAACGGGCTATGTACCCAGAGTACTGCAGATAATACATACAATAATTTGATAATCATAGCATGATTTATCAACTGTATAATAGGTGTTAAAAGTGTGATACAAGTGTTTAAATGTTCAAAATTAATATAATATATAATTAAAATCATAAAAAATTCATTTTGGATTCACATTATAACAACGCGCATCATCATATTATTCTTAATAACCGGTTGATTACAAAGAGTATCTAATTACCAGTTGTTCATAACAATGGCCCGAATAAATTCAAACACATAGGTACATAAATTAAATTCTTTTAAACACGTTTATCAATTAACACCTAGTAAATACCTACATGAATATATGAAATTACGAACGCTATGATGAGCTATTATTATTATTATTTTAATTAATTATACCCGACAGTAGCTTGTACAGGTATTATTTATGACTCCAATATAGAAAAGATTTATTATATTTAATCAGCTTTGAACTTTTACTCGAAATAACAATAACCAAATATTATTACTATCAATGATACATCATTAATGGAACTATTATTTATGAAATGAAATCACGGTTTCTTAATCTTATGCATGTACGTCATTTCTTAATGTGGATGATATTATAATTTTCTGTAAGAGTATAGGTACCTACATTTATGTCATTATATAAATAATTTTTGTCCTTGACCCTCACTTAAATTATGTGCACTCTTACATTGTCTCCCAAATCTTTGTAGGTGACCTTTTTTCACTCAAAACACCCACATGGTCTACTTGAATTGCCTCTCATACTAATTAATATATCAATTAATAGCTGTGACTTTTACGTAGAAGGTAATAATAATAGGTAGGTATAATGCATTTTTAATAGTAGTTACCTACTATAATTTATATTTTAGATTCTGAGCGGAGCGATAAATGTATTGATTATAATTTAATGATGTGTGTTTTTTAATTTATTTTATTTAGTGTCTGTGTACACGATAAGTATAATCGAAATAATGCTTCGATTTTCTGTTGAATCTTGTTTGACGGGAAAGTAAATAAAGTTGGTGCATTCGGGAGATCAGAATTTAAAATTCCCAGAAGTTTTCAATAGCACAGCAAAAAACATGGTTCCCAATTTTTTTAGTTTTTTTCTCTATATATATCAATAAAATTTTATTCGTTGGGTCAAAAAAACTTTAAAACTTCATACAAAGCCCTTAATATATTGTTACAATAACGGTTAAAAAATATTAAAAATACATAGTCACAATTTTTTTATAAGCATTTATGTTTTATTTAATGTTTGAATTTTGACAAAAAGCGTAAAAATTTCAAAAATGTGCAAATTATTTTGAGTTAGAAATTCCTAAAAAAATTTTTTTAAATCTAAAATTTTAAAATGTAATTTAAGATTCATTAAAAGTCGTCTACTTTTATCAAAAAAAAAATTAGCATAACCGTCTAATGACAGGGGCATGGCCCCTGTGGCCCCTTGAATACGTCACTGTGTACATTGATATTATGTCTTTTAATTCAAATTTAACACCATCCATTACAGCGGCCCACTTGTAACCTACTGTACAGCAGAGCGATATTCTCTTGTTCCATATATTATTGTATGAAAAAATGTAGTCCTTTATATAAAAATAATTTAAAAAAAGTATAACGATTGTAATATTGAAATATAATAGCTAATGACCATTGGAAAATAATACTGCCTCCCTAAAAAATGAGGTTTTTGAATTCAATGAACTTAATATGAACTTCGTTTATCAATTAGAACTTTGGGTATAACTTTCAGACTTCCAGTTATATGAGAGCCATATTATATAGTCTTACAATAATTATGAGTGTTTTTCCTCCACTTCTTCTGTTTTGTCAAAAACTCTTATTTTTGGACGTCAATTTGAAAATCATGGGCTTATATTATAAAATGTATGCGTTATATTTTAAAATAGTTACCGAAAAAAAATCGAAGAATTTAATCGTACATGTTTTTGTCGATTTAAAAGCCTGGGTTGAAATTCAAAAAATGTAAAAACAAATAAATGCTTGTAGGTACTTACTCTTATTTTTATAATATACGACTCTATAGTACTGTACAAGACGTATACTACCTACACATTTATAGATATGCGCTCGACTCCAGAATAAATAAATATTATACGACAATATAATACACAAATTACGATTATATAATATTATTATCGTACATCGCTGAAGCACGTAATTATTAGTAGGTAGGCGATTAACCTAACCATGAATAATTTTTATTCGTTAAACTGTATAATATCAAATATACCGGTACTCAAGAGCGCTCCTAGATGTGGATTATTGATATTATTACTACACTAATTTTCTGTCAGTAGACATTGTTACACAGCCATAGGTATAGCTAACAATACACGTATAGGTACCTAAAAAGTTAAGATGACTGTGAGGCTGCAGTGCACATCGTGACACGTGTTCGTATAGCTATATATTTTCATAATACATAATATATACTATACTATACGACGATGGATTGACTATTGCCTATTATATATTAATATTATATTGTTTGCTCGTCGCCGTTGCGAATCGGGAACGTGATTTCTCCTTTATTAACAGGTATAAGAAATTATTCTTCGGAAATAATAGACACCTGTATCATGCCATCATAGTTATTGAATTCCCGCGTGTAAGTATATTATTCGTATTGTGAACTGAAATAGTTTTCGATTCCGATTTCCTCGAGCACATGTTAACATCTTATTGTAAATCATAATATAATATCTAATATTGTATGTACCAATATAATATATTTCAGCAGAAAGAGAGGTGTGAATGCGCGTTTGCTGTATACCTATGTTACCTATATCTTCCAGTCATAAATACACTCTCTATACGCCTGGCGTCCTGGCCATTTGACGAATTGGCCTTTGTACACTAGAAATTTGACGAACAACAATAAATAATATTATTTTGCTTTGTAATATTGTGCATATTATATTGTTGCACTGAGCCGCGCATTTCGCTGTTATTTCCACATAGGACACGACACGCGATAATATAGTATACAGTAGTTGTAGCCTGTAGGTATCATTGTCAGGCCCGGCTATAGGTGACATAGGCCCACGCCTAGGGTGGCACTTAAGCAGCACTTTAGTAAGAGGGTGGCATTTTCAAAATACCGGTAATATTATATTGTTAGGGGCGGCACAATTTGATTTTGCCTAGTTCACTATTTTTGCTTAAGCCGGTTCCGATCATCGTAGGTATAGGTAGGTACTACAGACATTTATTATTTACAAATATTTAAAAGACATGGGTAGGTAGTAAGAATTAAAAGTAAAGTAAGTTATAAAAATAGGCCAGGCTAATGGAGCGAATGTAGTTGGACCAAAAAATTAAATTATTTGACCATATTTTAATAAAACGTTACCGTGACGACGAACACGAGATACGAGTCTCGCTGCTGCCGTGGGCAATATGCCCATAATAGTTTAAATATTTGATTGGTGTGGACGTGTAGTGAATGTGTGTGACATTCGTATGATGCAAATAGGCGACGATTGTAACACGGACCAGAGCATTATTTTATGTTTGTTTTTAAATATCTACATGGCTACATATTAATAAATTTGTTTCCGACCAAAATGTGTGTTAAAACATTTCTTGCAATCATTAAACGTTTTACCTATATAATCAAACAGCGACGGGGTAAATAGTAAATTATTATTAAATATTAAGTTTACATTGCTGGCTATGGAATAGAGATTTAAGCCCTCCCCCTTAAAAATTCAATCAAGATCCTATGACACTTATAGTCTTTAACTTAGAGAGTACGGACGAAAGTAAGACGATAGGCGGTTTTACTGTTTTAGTGCGTGTCACCTAATGACCTAATACAAGTGATACGACACTATAATAATATAAGTTTAATGCATTCGATTGTCTACGTCCAATAAACAATAATTAATGACACCATCTATGGATATGACGAATAAAAAATAGATTGTGTTGTGCAGTGTGCATTGACGTTCAATTCATTACCCGCGAAAATAAATACGCCGGAAGATGTGTATATAATTATTATCCACTGAATAAATACATCCCAGGTGGTACCGAAACGGTTCATTATTATTACTATCATTTATTTTCTCTTTTATAATAGGTAGGCCACGTGAGTTATTCCGAAACGAATATTGATTTAGGCATTTAGCATATTATTATACAGCTGCGAGAGGTCAAGTGGTCTGTGGTCACTGGTCAATCTCGTAGGTCTATTATATAAATGAAAGCGGCGCAAATTTGATCGCACTACAATGCAAATCAATATTATAATTATTATGTTGAATCGAAATGATTGATAGTTTTTTAACACTCCGCGGTACAAACACCATCGCGATTTAAATTTACTTCCTACGCCGCAGATAAATCCAGCCCCGGAGTTTCAGCAAAACTGCTTTTAAAATAAATTGGTGAGTTACAGCTGTTGTGTTAGAAAACCGTTTAAAAATGTTTAAACAATTTAATCTCGTACTCACACATACCTACCTATAATCTATAATATGTACCTACCTATTGTATAATTATATTCGGAAAGTATCACATACGCGTACGGGAAATTGTATAAGTACATATTTAATTTGTCATGATGAACTTATTAATATATATATGCATACAAATACATATACTTACACATACATATAGGTAGGTACTACCTATAATTTATAGTTGGAATAACCAAATACATAAATAACTTTGAAACCCGTTAGCTCTTGCCCCTCGTGTTGAACTTATTAACATGTACTTTATGAATTACGAAACTAATTATTATAACGTGTTAGCTATTTGTATAATTATAACAGTTCCGAGTGCGTAATGTACATCCAAGGTAACAATACAGAATGTACTAAATTATAACCAAATTATAATTTATAATCTACCGTAGTTGAGAGCCAATAGTGATTATGTATCAACTTAATTTATAGTAAAAAAAAAATTGCAGTCCGCCGGTCCCCAGGAAATTCGGAATCCCGTTATGCCTCAACCGCAGTTGCAAAAAATAAAAGGCGCAATATAAAATATAAATTGGTAGGTAATTGGTATTGCCATAAATATAGCGTTTGGCTAGTATAGATACATAGGTGAATACTGCGAGTGAGTATTGTTGTAGGTATACTACGAATTATGTGTACTATATAATACTCGAATACCTATCATTAAACAGCTGTGCCGTTATAACTATGTGCAAATAAAGAATTCGCGTTTGCCTAAAATAACGTTTAGGTTCGCAGTTAAATGTGGTACCTACATAATACACATATTTCTGTACAGAATATCCTCCGTTCCGGCGGTTAACACGGCTTCAGTAATTTTAATTTCACCGTTATATCATAGTCCCGTCAAAACAGACCGCGGGTACAATAATACTATATAATTCGTGACGGGTTCACATAGATTTTCATCCTAATGGGTGCTATACGATCGCCGTGATAGTATTCTATAATATATTTTATATATTTTTATCCTCTCTGATTATTGGAAAACAATCAAATCATTCGCAGAGACGTAAAACATCTCCGAACCGCAATATAATATATATATAGGTACGTCGGCTAACAAGTGAAGCCATTGATAAATCGAACACACACACACACACAGATGGTTTATATACGCATAAATTAATACATAGTGACTAATGAGTCATGACTAGGTATATTTGAAAATCGTAAAAAACTTTAATGGGATTGAAGTGCCAAACACCTGTTTGTATCGCTCATTTTACGGTCCCTAAATATTTATAACGTCCATATAAATCTTTATTTCGGATCTGGATATTAAGGGAATCATCGCTTGTTATTCATATTTTAATATTTTATTTTTATCAACGCCACAAACTTTTTAGTGTTTAGCCCGTAACCGTTTAGGTATATAACTGATGATAGGGTACCTGCAGCCACCAGTATCAAAGCCAGATGTTGGTGACGTGGGTGATCGTCAAAGACGTTGACATTTTTAGAAATTAGGGCAAAAAACCCACTCACAATACTTAGGTTAATCTATTATAGGCTATAGTATTATGCATATAATAATTGCCGGTAAATTACGACTGAGAACGGTTATAGAAACTTACGATCGAAAACGCTCAAATTATAATATATTTTTCGAACGTTGTCGCATTTATAATATTTTTTATCGAACGATTGAGCATTTGATATACTGTAAGTCCAGGTAAATAACAAAAACAACTTTGAAATTCATTTAAAAAGTTTGATGACCAAGGAAAAGTCGTTTAAGTTGTTTTTTGGTCTACAATTTTTAAGCCACAAAGAGTCAAAGATGCGTTTTTAGAGTTAACGAGGCTATGAGCTACGGTATAGAACAAGGTAAGGAATAAAAAATAACCGAAATAATAAAAATACAAAATAGTAGACATTTAAAATAAAATATAATATAATACATTATACAAAATGTCTAAGTGTTACTAATTAATTTATTAAAATATTTAGAATAATATGTTTCCTTACGAACTACGATATCCAGGAATTGACATATTACCCATGTACCTAACTATTATTATTTATTACCTAACGCAATATTTTTACTATAGCCAAATTTTTATAAGACTATAATTATTATAATTTATGACTAGGTATAACTGTGAACATTTTTACTACAGATTTTATTTATATATGTAGGTACATTATTTTATATATTATATATACTATTATTTGTCATTACATGCTTAAATGTTTAAATTAAAATAATGCAACCTGCTGAATCGTCCGATACCCAATTAAATGATATGGAAATTTCGCACGTAAATTCAGTCTCAATTATTTTCGTTTTATAGGTACCTAAGCGTTAATAGTTATAGTTTTTTTGTTATTTGTCTTTTTAAGTGTTACCTCAATACCTTGATTGACCAAATATAAAAAGATAATATGGCGTTTTCAATCGTTCATAATTGATTGTAAATATTTTTAAATCATTGATTTTTCGAATCGTGTGTACTTAAATTAAATTGTATTACAGTATTTGCGAACGATTCGGAAAAAAATAATTGTCGTGTACTTAAGAATTGTATTTGTATATATTATTTACATTTTCGATCGACGTGTAAATGTGCAATACTTATATATTATCATATGTGAGTTTAGGATGCATAACTATAGGTATCTTTAATACCTATTCAATAAACAAAATGTATTCTCAATGAGTAGGTTAGGTTTGATATGGTGTATTGGTTATAAGTACGTGAAGAAAAAAATACATCTTTGTTATTCTAGAGTGTTGTATTCGCGCTGCAAATTCTGCGAATATTTTCGTTTTCATTTTTACTCTTTCTATACCATTCGATTTTAGATCTGACTCGGTGACTATATATTTATGTTATTTTTGCACGTAATGTTATTAGGCCAACCGGCGAGTGAAATCTTTTATTGGATGACGTGCACAGGAAATGCACGCCAAAACCCGTTTGATTCTGTTTGTTCTAAATCCAACAAATTTTTTCGTTTTGGCATCAATCCAACACGAATAGAAAGGAAAACAGACTACTATACGAATCGATCGAACTCGAAACTCGAAAACTGATATTACCACAAAAGTTTTCTGTCCGGTTAAGCGCGGTTTTGCGTGTATTTACATTAGCCGATTTCTGTAATGTGGAGGATGTGATTAAGCACCAATTTCGATTTTAATTTAAAAACAAAACAGTTCTCAATAAGTCGTTATTCCATCGATGTATTTCATACGCACTCACCGTGGTATCGATGATATCGCATTATTAGGTATAGCGTAGGTATACAATTCACTTTGATGTTAATTATAAATCAAACATTATAAATTATAATTATTACGTTTCAACCGAAAAACCTACTTATATCTAACATTCGAACTCCAATTTCAACCTACAATATCAGTTTATCACCCAGCTGCGATCATTATTTTACTATAATATTATATGTACTATTATTACTATTATTGTGGCCCACTAATCTCGTACACGTACTAGCTAAGAGAACGTACCAAATACCATATGGTAATGACAAAACGTGTATACGGGTGCACAACTTTACATTGTTTCAGATGAATGTCCGAATGTTTTGCATTAACGATATTTAAATATTGAATTCAAACTGATGCAGTCCCAGAAACTAGATTTTATGACACTAGGATTAACGCGTAAATTATTATACTGTCCACTGACGATTTAGTCGATCAATTTGCAGTAGGTATTTATCTATTTTTCTGTAGGTGAGCGTACCTGTGTGTGTATATAATATAACAACAATAATAATATTAAATTAAAATTATTTAAATATTATTCATTAGATAATCATTTTAAAATTAGTTCTACTCATAACTAGGTACCTATATAATCAATCGCAAATAAAGTGATATTTTAAATAAATTTCTTTTGATAATAATAGTCATTCATAATTTAAATTTCACATTTTTTTTTTATAACATCGATAGAATAATAATATATATATTGTGCTGTCCGAATAATTGTTATTAAATAATTAATACACAGTCGTGGTTTGGCTGTGCAGCTTGCAGCAGTTTTATATAATGTTTCGAGATGACCTATCTGAAACGGAAGTACCTAATTATTCGCGTATGTATAAATAATGCACATATTATAAAATAATATATATAATATATATACATAAATCGTTTAACCGGCGCTGCAGTCGGTAGGTATATAATATAATAATATAACACATGATTTGCCTTGAACAAAATACGTCACACGCATGCACAATAGAAATCAATAGAAATCTAACTAATCGTCGTTTATATTGTCATGATCAGCCAAACTACTTATAACAAGTTTAATATAATATAAATATAGCGTATACAATTCTTGCTGATGACGACGTGTTATTTAAATTTTAAACGTAAAACGCTTATCTCAACAGTAATTAAAATTTGACTATCCTGTACGTGCGTATTTTGTGCGATGGTCACAGTAATCGGATGAATGTTTATTTTTAACATAAGTGTATCGCTGTTTCAGAAAGACTGAACTGTCAACTTTGAAAGATAATTATTTGCAAAAAATACTTGAAGTATAAAAGTTAGTTTTCATCCATACATTAAATACAATCAATACAATTTTATTTGTTGAGTCAAAATGCGTGAAATTGATACGACGCTCCTGATATATTGTTACAATAGCTGTTTAAAAATATTAAAAACACATAGGTACCTAGATACAATTTTTTTAGAAGCATTTAATTTAATGTTCGAATTTTGAAAAAATTTAAAAATTTAAAAACTTATAAAATGTTCAACTTCTTTAAAAACTTAAAACAAAGCTCCAAGTAAGTAGGTTATTCTGTAACCAAAGAATATAAAAAATATAAAAAACCCAGTTTTTGTATAGTTATTTTATGTTCAAATTTAGACGAAATTAGTTATTTAAACGAAAAACGATTTTAGTTTTGTGTTATATTTAAAATATATTATTCGTGGGTACTTGGACCTTTTAAAGTATATTATTATATACAAATATGATGATAAACAAATAATAATAATTCAACTTAACCGGCTACCTTAATAAAAGTAACAATATAAATATAATCTAAAATATCCTAGGCTGACAAACCGTCTCTTTTCAAAATCGTTAATTGATATTATATCATTGAATTCAAATTTAACACCATCCATTACAGTCACCCACTTGTAACCTACTGTACAACAGAGTGACTTCCACTTTTTTCTATAATTGTTTTAATTCCCGATTTAGATTCTATAATCATCTTTACAATTCAAACATGACGAAGTTAGTAAGTAATTCGTAATTCAATTTAAAATAAACTTTGTTAACCAGCTAGCCTATTATTTGAGCCAGCTTGGCTACCCGGATACGTTCTACATAATAATAATGTGTTCCATAGGTGTATTTGCATACAGCCGTGTTATATAAGTAATCATTAGAATAATATGACGATATTTTGGTGACTTAAGTTGACAGTGGGATAAGATATAAAAAAAAAATATTAACATTATTAGTGTGTCTATTCTATAAATGTTATCACTACCCCGTATAAACGCATGGCTTATTTTAGGGATGAGTTGTACTTCAATTTTCATGTACCTACTCGAACTTAATTTTTTTTACGAACTTTTCAAACTTAAACTCTAACTACGCCTTTTAACTTTTTCGAACTTTTAAAAATGTATCCATGACAAATTTTAAAATAAACATACTAGTAAAAAGTGGGCAAGTAGATATCCACTTTGCGTTGTTCAGTAGGAGTCGAGTGTACCTCGTCATTGAGTAGGTCACTAGCTGTAATGAATAAGTTAAATTTGAATTAATGATAAATCATACGAACCAACTATATTCTGAACGGAAACTTATTATATTACTCTAAGTATATTTTATTTATTTATTTTATTTTAATTGCTACCTACTAGATAAATTTACTTTACTATAAGTAGGTAATATAACACACTATAAACTTTGTAAATAGGAATTAGTTTAAAATTACATATAGGTACGTAAAAATATCAAGTCCCCTCAAATAATTTAAATTACAAAAACAAAATAACTAAAATCGTTATTCATTGATTTAATACCATTATACCAAATGTTTAACATTAAAATATCTATAAAAAAAAAATAGGCAATAGGTTTTTTAGATTTATGGGTTTCAGTATGAAATATTATTATAAGGATCTATGTATTAAATTCTCAAGCCTTAGATATAAAAATTGAATATATTTTAATACATTTTTAACTTTAAAATAATTTACAATTTTTCGTGATTTTGACGAATTTTGTAAAAATTTGAACTTAACACGCGCATAAAAAAATTATGCCTGTGTATTTTTAATATTTTAAAGTTGCCAAAAGAACAACTTAAGTGGGATCTTGTATAAAATCCATACAAACTTTTTAACCAAGCCTGAACATTTTAATCCAAACTTCAAAAAAAAAAAATCGAACATTCAAATGTCTACAAATAGCTTAAAATTAGTACAAATATTTAAAAAATTATTTTTAAATTTGCTAAAATTAATAATCTTAAAGTTATATTTCAAAAAAAACTAATATTTTTGATGATTTACGCTGATATGAAATTAAGCTTTTTTCCAGTATAAGCAACTTATTCTTATTCAATTTTCAATCACATTGATCGAGCGTAATTTGTTTTATAAAAATTTAAAGGAAAAAATCTAAAAAAATTGTAAATTTAATGTCTTTATAAATAGCTCAAAAAATCAAAATTTGAATTATGAAATTTTCCAGTATCTATGGTTATTTGTTTTTGAATTACAACAAAATAAGAAAATTGATTTTGTTAAACACTGGTTATGTTAAACCAAACCTCCCTCCTCCTCCCATCCAAAGTACCAACTATATTCACTTTACTATCAGAAAAGATATTGAAGTCCAAGTTGAACATTTTTATTACTTCAAAAAGTGACGACAGACACAAAAATTAGTAAAAAACAAAACATATCATTGTAAAATCAATGCTTGCATTGCTCCGCTCAGAATCTATAATGAACAAAAAGGTACAACAGGGTACTTTTGTACTTACAATTAACAAATAATATAATTAAATTAATGTTAATGCTGTTATGCTTAAACAGTATGTTTGAACTATTCGTAGATAGTAGATACTGTTCTTACTTCTTGAAGATCAAGTTAGATTTTGTACCTCAATGGCTCAATTATCTCGAACTTCAAACACTTCAAACTCTTGACATTTCTAGGAGTTCAAGGGTTTGGAGAATTCACCTGACTCTAGTTAGAAGAACTAGTTATTTTTAATAACTATTTCTATATGTATAATTAAGTTATTTTTTTTGAAGCATTCTGATTAATGGAACAATAAATAAATTTAACTATATTTCTAATTTCCTATTCTAGTAAATGGTTATGTAGTATGTATCATCAGTAATAATTTTTATTTTTATTATATTTATTATTTAATTATTTATAAATTAACTTAACTTGAATTTGATTAAAAGAAACTCGTTATTTATTACGTTTATATCAATTAAAATAAGTTAAGTTAAAAATTAAGTTAATGGGAATTAAATTTAAAAAAGTTAAAATTAACTTAACTTTCACTTTTTAATTCGTGTATACCCAGGCTTGGATATCAATATAATATGGAACATCCTACTTGTGAATTTTGGTTATAACTATAATGGCAAATTTAATATGTAAGTTACGACAATAATTGTTTTTTTAAATGTTATTATTAGTTTCAAAATTCACATGGTTCAATAGAACGTGTTACTTTTGATACTATTAGTTTTCTAGTGATATTTACATGGGGTCATGTGAATATTGAGACCAACTAATATAAGTTCTAATTCCTCGTCAAAAGTTCTATAAGACAATGTTGATAACACATTTTACCATTTTTTGGAACATGTGAATTTAGATTATAGCTTACTTAAATAATATAATGATGATAACTTATCAATACATCGAAAAGTAGATATCAATAATAATAATAAATAATAATATAATATATTAGATGTACTTTTTATGTATTATGTATAATATAAAAACGTGATGACATTATTATGTCGAATTAATGAACTACTATAATAATCACTTAAACATATAAACTAATGATGAACCGTTTCAATAAAAACGATAAATCCATAAACAGAAGAATGCTGAACGTGTGTGGGTGCAGTGGGTGCACACTGTGTCACCATACAATTAAGAACTTAAAAAGTTTAACTTTGTGATAATGTAATATTGTAATAACCTTTTATATATTATAACATAGGTACATATTATAATTTTAGTCATTGTTTGAATATAACAAAATTATGGTTAAATACTTAACAATGGTACCTAAATATACCAGGTGATTCCTTTATCAAAGAACACTAATTAGTTAGTAGTTACTTATTTCAAAACTATTAAAGATTTAATTTAAATATAAACTTTTACATAACATTATTGTAAGTCAGTAGTCATTACAAAAGAAGATTTTTATAATAAATTATATTTTTTAATTCCTATTAGGTGTATACCAAATCAGAATGTTTTTTGGACTTACTGTGATATATAAAAATTAAATTTTGGAAGAGTATTTTTTGTGTTTTACCTTATACCTAAGTGTTGAAAGTTTTGATGAGCAAAATGAGTGGCACAGGGGTAAGTATACCGCAAGATCTTGGTTCATTACTCAGATCATTTAAACCTTTAAGTCTTATATAACTTTGAAATAATGAGTGTTCTTTGATACAGAACTATTAGGTATATACATAATTTGCAGTCATATAAGTATAAATGTTTAATATAATTTAATTATTATACATGCATTTTATATGTACTTTGAAAAAATATCTAAAAGATATAAGTAATTATTTAGATTATTAAATATTAATTCTCATCGACAGTAATAATAAAACAAATAAATACATTTAAAAATAAATGGTTTTAAGCCAAGCATGGTCTATAATCGATATACATCCAATTTCCAATCATTTGGCTATATAAATACGACTTTTATTATACCACCCTATAAAAATTATTCGGATCGTAAAAATCTTATAAAAATAATTGTTTTTCGATCATTTCTCTTTAATATCTAATTTAAAATTATACTACCTACTCATTTATAGCTGATAATATACTCTCGTGAAAATGAAAATTTTTTACAAGTAATCCATGTTGTGGAGGTGTTTATAGTTTATAAATTTTCAATTAAAATAATATGTGATAAAAATTAAATTATATTCTCATTATATACGAGAGACGCGCAGACGCGTAATATGATAATATTGTCAAAATTGTACCTATAACAAGCAAACGATCGTTTGAGACTTTGAGTTAAATTAATAAATAATTATTATTGTAAATAGTGCCTACAGTTAAAAAATCAAAAAATTATTATTTTTAATTTAGCATTTAAAACAAAAGTCCAAAATAACTATTGATACGAACTCAAGCATTTTATTAAGCAGTTAAAAGCATGAAAACAATGTATACTTGTTATACTCATTTTTACATTTAAAAACATGGACGGCACAGTTGTACTTAAAATGTATATTGTATATTTTATATATTGACTTACTTTAAAAAAATAATGTGTATACGTTTTTTCTGTATTTTTGTTTTTATATACTTTAATGATTGGGATTTTGGAAATTTTAAACTTGTTCACGACCAAGGTAAAAAATCTAATTACAATATTAAATGTTTGTAATAACTAATAACCATTCACTGAGAAGTTTGTATTAAATATTTAAGTCTTATTATTATGTATGAAAATTGAAAATTTTATGAATTTTTAACTACAACACTATTTACAAATTTTCAAGATTTTTCAAATTTTGAAATACAAAAGCGTATAAAAAAAGTTGTGGATATGTATTTTCGATAATTTAAAACTGAATACTAATGAGGAACATTTTCAAAAATTCATCCCTCCTGTACCATTAAAACAAAATGCTGACCTAGCTACTGCTTATATTATTAAAGATATCAAATTATGAGTAAATAAGCACCGATGTATTTATATCATATATTTTTGCATATTAATATATATTATCATAATATTGAAGATGTTATATACTCACATTTTTGTCATTTTGTTCGCAATCGCATGAATAAAAAAAAAAAAAATAATGAAAAATCCCTTGAGGAAAAAAGTTTGTTTTGTCTCGGAAGATAAAAAACCGAATTTAAAAATATAATTTTTTTGTAGTAAATACACGAAACACGACCGCCGCTGATAATGTTCGCGATGCCAAACCAAGGAATCCTTCAAGACTTGTGCCGTGTGATGTGTCCAGACGCCAAAAGCATCGCAGGAAGGTACTATGTACGCGAGCGAAGTGTGATTATTACAAGTGTGGGTGCACGACGATACAGCTACCTATCTAACTCTCTTTCGAACGTTCACCGGTCGACTGAAGACGCTCGTCTGGTAGATCGACTACATCGTATATTATCATAATACATATATATATATATACAAACAAATATTATATGTGTGTGTGTGTGTGTGTGTGTGTGTGCGCGCATTAAAACCATTCAAACGAAACCGGCGCGTGTTGGTACTACGCTATATGACGCCGCCGCGACAAAATTACGTGTGAGTATAGATACACATAATATTATAATATTGTAGGCACCTACCTACTATATTACTATTATGATTATTATTATTTTACGGATATTTTAGGTATATAATGTAATATTATATACACACACGAGCACATTTATCTGGGTCAAGCATGATGCCGGACGTTCGATTCGGAACCGGTTCCGTGACACTGTGGCCTATAAAACCGATTCCTTTCGGATGCACCCAAACTACCTTTTGGTTTTTACGTATATATAGGTATATTATAATACTGTGGATTCGTATGATATATTAATTATATTACAGCTCGATAATCGTTTTAGAATTGATAGATAATAATATACTAGGTAATAATCATTGTCACGCAGCAACTACGTTTAACAATATGCGGACGTGAGCTGATGACATTATAACAAGGACCCCCCTGTTGAAATAATCAATAAAAAACCAGGGGGGATTTAGCCCCCCCCCTCAAAAGTTTGGAGTAGATATCAAAGCCATCTGGCCCTCGCAAATATAAGGTGCCTAAATGCCTAATAATTGTCATAATTGTATTTTTTTAATAACTTTTAAATTTATTAAAATGCATTACAACAAGATATTTTGTGCTTAAAATTAAATTCGTAAACCTACCTACTTGTCATCAGATAACTTTGGTCAGTCGGTCATGCGTTTGCTTGCAGCATTGCTGTCCTCCACATCACGCTGTTCCGGTTTCAATGAAAATACGTAATAATTAACTATTTTAAATTAATTAAAGATAATTTTTTTCAACTGAACTTTGAAAAAAGCAAGTCATAAAATGTATATACTACTAGCATAGTTTTATTCTGTGCTACTAGGTATATTATAAATGTAATGATATTATATTTTTGAAAATTCCGAAATCACCTTTTAATGATTAATTATGATTTACAGGTAGTATTAATAATAATAGGTACATTATGATTTATGACTTTATAATAGTAGATCCTTTTTTTAGAGTTTATTATTGTAGTAATTGTAATAATTTAAAATCTGAAATTACTTGTTAAAAGCTATAAAACATGAACAACTAGAAAAAATATATTTTCTTGGAGGATTTTAAAACTCAGATTTCCGTGAATGCATGTTTACGGTTTATACAAATATTTATAAACTTCTACAGGTATCCTTATTCCTTAAGTTCTTAACGGTTTAAAAATGAAAATTACCGAAAAGTTCGGCTACAGAGCATGGCGGCCAGTGTTTGGAAGGAACAAGTTCCAAAAGAAACATATTCCTGGAACGAATTCCTTATTAGAGAAAACGTTTGAGCGAATTCTTTTTTATGAAAAAAAAAACGAGAAAATGAACAAATTTTTTTTTTAAGAAAAAATAACAAAATGTTTTGTCTCTTTCTAATTCTGTTACTATACACTCAGATATGAGATATGTAAATAATTTAAATTAAGATATATTTTTTTCAATATATATAATGTATATTGGCAATTAGTGATCGTTATCGAGTATCAACGTTTAATCGTTACTTATTAGTCATTAGTTACTTTATTAATATTTCTCATAAGTTATAAGTTATAATTTATATAGAAATGAGTAGGTACTTATATAAAATATATATATTTATATCAATATAAACGATAAGACAATCAGCCAACAACTTAATTTTGAAGAAAATCTCAAAATAAAATTATAAAATATGTACCTAGGTATATACTATTATAATTACAAATTAAAGAAGTATGCGTATGAAAAAAAAACATTAATGATTAAACAAGAATTTTTATTTTATTTGTAATTAAAAAAGGAACGACAAAGGAATAAATTCTTTTTTTGAGGAACAAAGAACAAGGAACGGAACAAATTCCTTTTTTTTTTAAAAAAAACTAGAAACGGAAATAATTCCTTTTTATAAGGAACTTACCAAACACTTGAACATGCCAACTTTTGAGTACTATTTTTCTGCTATGCACAGAATAAAAACAAGGATGCGACTACTATTATTATAGCCTATTATAGGCTTCAAAATATATTTAATTATCTTGCTGTTAAATATTCAGAAATATTTGGCCAAATCGCCAAAAAGTAAATAATAAGGATACATTCAATCGCTTTTCAAATAAAATCGATATATTGTACTAAAATAAATATATTCTGACTTCTGAGTATTCATATATTACCTAATATATAATATATTATATAGGTAAGTAGGTAACTATTTAAGTACTTATAAAATTAAAGTTATACTTAAGAAAAGATGATAAAAAAAATAATATTTTTAGTAAAGAAGTTATTTTAAGCAGTATTATTTATTATATTACTTGACTTTTTTTTATGTTTGAATATATTTAATAAGTCCTAATAATTCAATTAACTTAATGACTTTTAGGAGGACGCGTACCCGCGTGTGTTGCCTCCGTCTTACTAACGCATAATATATTAAAATCCAGCAGTTCCAATTTTGTATTTTTGTTTTAAATATTAGAGTGAATTGACCTAATATCAAACTTAAATGTAAGAACATATTATATTAAGTATCTGTATTTTCTCGTTGGTTTTTTACGATATTTTTATTTTTAAGTTTAATATTATCACGTAGATTTTGGCAAACTATGCGTTAGTAAGACGGAGACAACGCATGCAGGCACGACGTCCTCTTAATAACGACATTTTTTTGGTTTCAAGTCGTTGTACCGCTTGGATGGGATATCAAATCTCTCTCATTAATATTTTATATTAAAGCTAGCTAAATTACTCACCTACTTATCATTACTGAGTTACATATTTTTTATTATTATCCTATTTAACACAAATTCTTGAAGTTTTCAAAATTTAGACTTTTTTCATTTGAACTATACGATACTTACTTGATTAAAAATCAAGAAAGTAAAAATTTTAAGTTCTACTACACGTTGCTATTGAGTCTACTGAATATTATAATTTATAGTTTAAATTATTGTGTATATGATTTGTTTTTTTTTTTTTTGTGGTGTGAAGTACAATAATACGACACTAATAAATCGGTACTAAATTTGACGAAATGTATAAAAAATATATAGAAACATCGTTTAATTAAATGCCTTGTATATATATATTATAGTAACAAAATAACATAAACAACTTTTCAGTTACCTATAAGTAGGTATAACTACTAAATCAAAATATCAAAGCAATATGAAATTATAGGTTCTGATATACTATTACCATAATATCATATAGGTAGACCGTATCTACTATATTATGTTATTAAGATAATATTATATTCATCATCAGAGCGTAAAAATGAAATTTGTTCGTATTACACGATATCGGTGGCTTTTACTTTTTAGTGTCCTGCCAATAATTGCCGATCGCATCTCTCAGCATGTCATTATAATATAATATATTATTATCATTATTACAGCTGGCGCACGTGTATAGCCGTGTAGGTTTTAATCATACGCATAATATACAACTTGACAACAATATCATAATGTATATCCATTGAATTAATACATTTCACAGTAAAGTATCCGTGGTGTGCAGCTGACTTGTTCAATGTTTGACTGACGTGAAAATATGTTATGTTTAATATATTATATTTTATATTTATAGCAATAAAGATTTTAAAATCCAAATTACGAATCGTTACGATATAACGCAATTTCACTCTATCGGAAGTCAGTCGTCAGACTGTCCGCGGCCAAAGCTATATTATATTTATATAAATTATGTGTTATATTATACAATATAGATTACAGATTTTCATGCAAAATAGTATCAAAATATGCCATAGTTATGATATGAAATAAAAATTGTAAACAAAAATGTATTCAATTAGTCATTAGATTGTTTATTTGATACCTAACTGTATTAATTTATTAGGTATACCAACAAATAATTTTAAAAACATTTATCAATTAATTTATGTACTTAATGTGAAACAAATATTTTTTCAGTGAAATTGCCTGACAAGATTATGAACAAGGAAGTTTACTTCCTGTTAAAAACATTAAAATGTATATTAGTTTACCGATAAACAAAAGTTTCGAAGTTGAAAAATGTATTAAGTATTAGAATTATCTATTCGATGAAATATTTTAGTAAATGGTACACAACTATAATAAGTTTTAAAAATAGTATTCGGTTAAATATCATTTTAATATCTAATAAGTATCAAATTTTGTCAAAATATGTTTATACATATTATATATATCATACTCATATCTATATGAGTACAAAAAGCATTTTAATACTACAATTATTTTTTCAATTTAGTTGACTTGTAATTAAAAATATTATTTTTTTGTACATTTAAAAATTAAATTTAAATGTTAAATAAAAAATTATAAACTAATATAAAGGCATACATTTGATTCTCAGACATTACAATTTGCATTCAAAGGTTTTGATAATTTTTCAAATATATTGTATATATATATATATATTGAAAATTAGTTACAATTTTATTTTTATTTTGTCCAGTCTAATAATTTCAGATGTTTATTTAGGTGTTTTAAAATGTTTGTAAGTTCTCAACTTTTCTGGTAGAAAAAATGCTCTGATCATAAACTTCAATGCCCGATGTATGTTTTTGGAAGCAAATTGTATCTAGTTTGTACTTTTAGGAGGTCAAAATTGAAAATGGTCAGTGCTTTTTAAAATAATTGCAGAAACAAAAATGAAAATTTATTAAAATTGTTTGGTAACCAGCTTGGTTATTCCGTCCTCACTTGGATTATATTTGATCAAATAAATTTGTTTTTCTATAAATGTCAATAAAAAATTATTTATCCGGTCAAAAAGCTTAAAAATGTAATACGTAAGTTTTTATTATAGCTTACATATTAACGATACATAGGCATCAAGGTTAATTGAAAAGGCATTGAAAGTTCAAATTTCGTCAAAACCACAGTTAATTTGTAATTTAAAACTTATAAAATATTAAATGTGTATAGCTAAGACTAGACAATTTAATACAAGGTCTGTCATAGAAGTAGTTTATACTTTTACCGAAAAATTACAGATAATTTTAGGAAAATTGGTATGCAAATATACAATGTTTTTTGAAAAATGAATTCATTCTGGTAAGACGTATATGAAATGTACGTCTTGCTTACTGTAGTTGACAGTTCAAACTTGGTAAATATATTTTTTTTAAAGTAATATTAATACGGGCAATTGGGGGGGGGGGGCTTCAGCCCGTTAGCCCCTCACCCCTGAGGACGCCATTGCATTTGTAGATACATCAAATTTGTAACTAATCTAGCAATTTGTTGGTCCATTCAGTGAAAAAAACATGCAAATGCATGAACTTCTGGGTCCAACATCATACAAGGAATTTTATAATATATTCTTAATTCGTATAAGTTATAAGGTATATTGATCAGTGATCACATGTGTGTGTATAGACACCACAGATACATAGGCGTGACTATAGACTTCATCGGCAGGGGCAGCTTAGTTAATAACCGGCGCTACCTTATTAGTAAACTAAAAAAAGCCCTATACACCCAAAGCTGTATTTTTTAAGCCCCCCTTCGACAATGAAATATTTATACAATTTAAAAAAATATCTAAATTATCTATTTACAATAATAATCTACAGTAACTTCAGAAATATTATTCATCTACAGCCTTGGATTACGCCTTGGATTATACCACCTAAGCACCTAGCTACAAATCAAAAATAATACAACAATAATATCATTAATACTTAGATGCGTATACCGTACCGTCGTCGTCTGTCTAAGGTCTTTATAGTAGGTTTTTCCGATTTCGGAAGTCAGGAAATCAATATTTGTAAGTAAATGGTAATTATAACGATACCCACAAAAAAATAAGGTTTTAAAAAAAATAAATGTTGTAACCCTTCAAGACTTAAAACTCGGTTGACCGGCACTTTTCAAAAATTGCAGGGGCAGCCCAGGCACCCTAGGCTACCACCGTAGACACACCTATGCACAGATAATTAGAGTGTCCACATTTCACTTATCCGTCACTTCAAATTTGTCCATAGTCCTATGGATATAATACATGTTAAAATTATATAGGTACTTATCTTAATCTATTTCTTATTAGTAATATATTACTAGCTATTATTACTATAACCATGATAAATTAATATATCGTCTATCGTAAAATGCAATTATACGGTAATAATAATAGTAATATTATGTAGGTAGGTACTGTAAAGTAGATAGATTATTAGCTATTTATTTTCTATTTCTTGGTGAAATGTTGTACCTGCCGAATTATTCTTGAATTAATGTCGACCTAAAGTAGAATAAATCACTCATCACGATAACATAATATAATATTATATGGTCTTCGTATTGCCCCCCCTCAAAAAAAAAAAATTTCCACAGACATCCTGATCTATCGAACAGAATTTAAAACAAAATCTAAAACTTTTTTATTAAAAATTGAACAATAAAGATAAATAAAAACTATTCTTGACAGTTTTGAATCTTATATCGTGACTTTAAATTATAATTATTTATTATTTATTGTTTATTTATAATATTATTATATTAATTATCATAGTGTGTAATATTTGTATCATAGGTGTATAATATATATATTGTAAGTAATAGCCATACACATAATTTTGAATCGTTTCATCATACGCACCACACATGCGTCGGGTTTTCCGCTGGAACGAGCCGTATAAAGAACTGGTATATAGGTATCTAAAAAATCTAGGTATCTAGCTTAAAAGTTAAAACCTACGCCAACAAAAAATTACGAATAGATAGCACGTTTTGAATGTAATTATACATATATAATAAACGTAATGTGTATATAATGTATTCAACTTTCTTTTATAATACGAACCAACCGTATAACAGGAAGAAAATTGTTTGAAATTCCGAAACGACAGCGCATAGGTACGTATAACATATATGTATACATCATAGTATTATACATAGATACCGTTAGACTGTAGGCGCAATACATCCAAATAATTATAAACTTATCGTGTAGGTATTATCTGAGTCTAGTCAAACTAATTTATTAATTCGTCCTTGAACTTCATATATATCACATTAGTTGAACGGGTATTGGATAGGCCATATCGCCGTTGTTATGGGAATCGGTTACTTTTTCTTTTTATGTAAATTTTTCGAAATATTACAACTACCGATCGACCGGATTTTATCATGTCAAGCTAGCAGTTTTCTCCTCTAAGTAAGGACGTCGGGTATATAGGCCCGACGATATTAAACACATAAAATATAGTATATCCTGCTCTAATCAGATTCCCTCCCCTCCCCCCTAACAATCCTAACAAACATTTATCTACTCCGGTATAAGAACTAAAAAAAAAAATCTGAGCTCCCATTTAAAAGAAAATAATCAAACACGTTTTTTGTTGTTATAAGATGATTTATCACAAATATAGGTATAATTAATAATTTTAAAAAGGTGGGCTAGTGGGCGCCTGTAGAGCCCGGTAGAGGGGTCACTGTATTGGATGTACAGGATGATAAATCTTCTTTTACATTTTCAATCCTTAGCTATACAAAATTAACATTTTATACATTTTTAACTACAAAATAATTTGTAGATATTCGTGGTTTGATAAAATTTGTCAACATTTGAACTTTAGAATGCTTATAAAAAAAAATTGTGTCCACGTATCTTTAATATTTTTTAACTACTATTATATCAAGTTATGAGGAACCTTGTAATACATTTTTAAGCTAGCTGACACAGCATTTTTTAAATCAATATTTATAGAAAAAAATTGTAGGTATAAAAAAAATAACAGTTTATAGATAAACATTTGGTGAAAATTGCAAGTACCTTTGGTTATTCATTTTTGAATTACAACAAAAAATTAAAATCGACCCACGAGAAATCGTCTAACAAATTTGAACTTCAAACGCTCATAAAAATTAATTTGACTTTTTGGTAAACTATTCTTTTGTTAAAAGTTAAAAAAAAACTAGGAATTTTTTACTTTTGACCGCACTTCGCCCAAATTCCAACTAGATTCACTTTCCCACCAGAAAAGATGATTGTATAAAAATTCTATATGATAATTTTCCTTAAAATTTAAATGATAAAATTTTCAAAATAGGTATTTTCATTCTATTTGAGCTATTTATAGATATGAAAAATGTTTGAATTTTTTTAGTTTTTTTTTTACTTATTTACTCTAATTAACATTTTTTGCTTGGTCAAAATACTTAAAAATGTAATGGATTCCTCATAAGTTGTTGTTAATGGAAATTTAAAAAAAAAAGTTGAGCGTTATTCCACAATAATTTTTTATAAGCGTCTGAAGAATTAGAACAAAATCATAAAAATACGCAAACTATTTTGTGTTAGAAATTCATACAACATTTTCTATTTATATCTAAAAATTGTAAATTTAACTCAGAATTTTTCCTAACATTAAAAAAAAAGTTTACCCGAAAGTCAAATCAACTTTTTAAGTGTTTGAATTTTAATTCTTTTGACATTGGTTTTTCAGCCGAATTTTAAAGAATTCTCATCGAACGATTTTCTTATTTTGTTGTAATTCAAAAACAAATAAATTATAATAGTTACAGTATAGATACTTAAAATGTTCGCCAAATGTTTATTTTTTCATTTTTTATTATTAAAATTTTTTATGGTTGACCGACCAAATTGTAAATCCGTCAAAGTTATATTATTTTCTATTTTTATTTTATTTTTATAGTAGGTACTATCCAGTTTAATCAATTATAATTATAATAATAAGATATTAACTTCGTGATCAAAATTGAATCAGCACAAACACTAGTATGAGAATACCTACTGCAGTCTGCAGTTCTACACTATCTATATGCCCATAACTAAAAAATCATAATATTTTCCTTAGTATGTACAGTGGTGTATTTAAGGGGCGACTTTTTTATTTCATTGAATTTATTGAGAAATTATATTATTGATAACCTGTATCTTTTATTATTATATCTTTTACATTTCTATACATATATATATAATATATAATATATGTATAGAAAAATCTAAATTGTACAAATGACAATATTGAATATAATAAAATACATTATATATAATATATATAATGTATTTAATGTATTTTATTATATTCAATATTGTCATTTGTACAATTTAGAAAAAAAAGGATAAACTTTAAAAATTATAATTTGTATTGTAATAACGTAAAATTAGATAAAATAAAAATACGAATATTAATACGACTCCTGTCGATAGTTATATTAAAATAGATGTTAAAATAGTAAATTAAGCTATTACCTTCCTCCAGGTGTTCGGAGGGCTCTCGAGATCGTGTATTCGAGAATTAGATCAAATACACCGTACAATGTAATTTTATGTAAAAAGCACATATAGTGTATCAACGCAATAAATATAAAATATTATATTAAATGCCTTACCTGATTCGCAGTTGTTCGTAGACAATATTGTAGGAGTTTTAGGTTTTAGATAAAATAAAGTACTACTTCAAATACACAAATTGAATTAACGAACGCACTGATTATTGCTTGCATAAGAAGTCCAGTTGTCGCTCGTTGAAATCGGTTTCTTTGGTACTTGAGAGGTTGTTACTTTGGTGGTTGGTGCTCATGCACTGGTTTAAGGGACGGCACGGATATGCCGACCAGAGAGAGGTAGGCGGTTTTTATCAAAGGTTTTTTGTACTTCCCCGAGCTAGATTTCTCTTCGGCGGCAAGGACCTTTTTTTACCATAAGTTTTCTCTGGCGACTTATAAGAATTCCGCACGTCCTGCGCCCCACGGGTCGCCGGTACGTGCCGATTTCTTAATTCGTGATCGCATAATAGATATCATGCCTATGACAACGGTTTATTAGGGAAGTCCGATTTCTACAAGCGACAGTCTGGTCGCTATTTATTACTCTGTAAGATTTTATTTTATTTATTATAATGGTATGTGAGCATATCATTACAGTATTATTTATTTATAAAAGTCAACTTTTTTATTAGTAGGTAATAAATGCTAAAATTAAAGTGTTCTATAAACTAGGGGAAGCATAAGTGCAATAAGTGAAAAAATATACATTTTAGGGTATCACGTTTAACGGAGAGACAAAGTAAATTTTCTAATTAGAGGGGGCTTAAAAGTTTTGATCGAAATAATGTTTCGATTTTCAACGTCAGTGTCTTGTACTCTTATTCGATGGGAAAGTGAATCAAGTTGGTGCATTCGGGAGGTCAAAATTTAAAATTGAATTTGTTGGGTCAAAAAGCTTTAAAATGTATACAAGGCTCCTAACATATTGTTACAATGGTAGTTAAAAAATATTAAAAATGTATAGGACTAATTTTTCTTTATAAGAATTTAAAGTTCTAATTATGACAAAATCTCAAAAATGATCAATTATTGTAATTAAAAATTATAAAATGTTCAATTTTTATGCCAACGATTGAAAATTTAAAACAAAGATTCTCGTAAAGAGTTCATAGTGTCACCAAAAAAGATAAATAATATAATATAAGCACTGTTATTTTTTACAGACATTTAAAATACAAATTTGGACCAAATTTCATATTCAAACCAAAAATAATGATTTTAGTTATTTTGTTGTAATTTAAATAATATTATTCATGGGTTCATGGATAATATATGAAACTTTGTGAGTATATTATCATATTTTATACACACAATGACATTTTCAGATGTAATTTTTTGGCAAAAATGAATTTAACCTACTGTAGTAGATACTAATGCCTTCTAATGATGAATACTAAAATTAATTAATTTAATCACAATTATATCATAAAATATTCCTACTTAGTAATATTAGGTATAGGCTGACAGACCGTCTTCGCTCAGAATCGTTTTTCGTATAGGTACAATGATTTTATATCATTGAATACAAATTAAACACCATTCTTTACAGTGACCCACTTGTAACCTACTGTACATCAGAATGATATCCGCTTACTCCCCCTTTTTTATAAAAACCATAGATTTTATTCTAAATGTACCCAATAATAAAGACAATTTCTAAAAAAATAAGTATTTATTGTTTATTTTTTAAAACATAAATCAATGTTTTAAATACACTTTTAGTTATTAATATTTATAAAATAATCTATTTCATCTGTTTGTTTATTCTATTTTTGATACTAAACAATTTTGCCAAAGACAGTTTATTTTGGACAATTTTACGAGAAACATTTTTTTATTTTAGACATTTTGTCCTCAGACATATTTACTTATATTTACGTAGATAGCCCAGTTGTACCACACGTAGGTATGCAACCACAATCACACTAATTATTATTTATGACTAACACAATATGAGCGGTCGAAATGTAATTACATATTGCCTAAATATTGCCCCTTATAAGACCTACGAAGTCCCCTTAAATTAAAATTTTACACGAAAATATCATTAAAGTTGCCTATACCTAACCCCTTAAAACGGACATGTAGTTATATGCGTTCGTAGTGAATGCAATAAAATCATCCAATCGATCAATATAATCAATAAGGTACCAGGTAAGTACTTCATAAAAAAGAACTTCAAAATTATAATATTATATTTGATACTATAACTAAACCCTATACGCGAAGTGTTATCTACGTGGCTAGATGCATGTTGGTATGGGCCATAAGCTGAATTTTGGTTAAATTATTGGGAATAAGCTGAGCTTATGAGTGTGATTATTAGCAGGGCTCATAACTTATAGCTATAAAAATGGTTATTATACGCGGAATAATATTCTCTTATAAACATTCATATTATAAACGCTTAAACAAGCATTAAAAATACTAAAATATGCAACAAAAATATTAAGTAGGTAAAAAAAATTGTTGAACATTTTAGAAGTAAAAAAAAAAGTGAGTGCTGTCATGGGAAACCCGGTAGAAACGAAGTTTCTTTTCCAACAAATATTATAGATTACAAATACATTTTAGTGGAACCATTCAAAATAAAAGTAAATATCAATAAGTAAATGTGAAATATAAATGAAAATTATTATTATTACTATTTAATTACTATTATATTAATCAATAATCATATTCAATAATCGAAATTACAGGCCTGTGATAACTAAAATATGATAGGTACGTTGTGATGTAACTTTTTCCAAATATTTTGAAAATACTGCATCGATAGTGGTGTCATCTATCGTCGTACATTCTGCTAGATTGTTTATCATATGTAAATTGGATGTGTCCATAACGAACGTTTTAAAAGTTTCTTATTTCTTATCATTAAAATTGATGTTAAAGTCACCAAATTGTTATAATTTATAAATTATAATAATTATAAATGCATAATATGCAGGACGGAAAAAGATAGCTTTCCAACGCTTCAATCGTCATCAAAAACTAAACTTTCAGTACAGGCGTCACAAAAATATGTTTATGGCAATGTGCCAACAAAATACAGGAACTAGACGAGTCAGGATAAAAAAAAAAAAACACGTACCTATACCTAATAGTCACAAGCAATAAAACCTTCAACTAAATAGATAAACAAACAGGCAAATGGTTACCTATGTCCCATTACAAAACTACGACAAAAGACACGATCAATTATATGAAGAAATTAACACGATGACTAACCAATGTAAGGGCAAACTAACAGAATAAGAAATATGTTCAAGATTTAATTATATAGATACTTAAAACAACGTTTCAAGAAATTTCGGTACAAAGGGAATAAAATAAATGTACGAAACCAATATAGGTAGATACAACGACGTATATAAATTATCTTTTTACCTGTAAAAAATCTATCGATGGCGCCGCCGCCGAACTTTTTAACATATTGATTCCGCCAGCTATCGACTATCAATCGGCTAAATATTTGTAAATTGTTTATTTTAATAATAACAAAATGTAAAAGGCTTATGTTTACATTTATGTTAATGCTATTTTATGATATAAAATATTATGTTTTATACTTCATGTAAAAATAATGATAATAATGGTGATTTTAAAATTTTAGTCATTAATATTCAACATGAATAATTTGTAAAAATGGCCCAAAAATAATAAATACTAGTACAAATATTTTAATAACTAAGAAACTACTCATTCAAATTTTGAATTAAATACATCAAAATTTAAAAAAATATATCGACTAAATAATTTACAGTAAAAAATGGGTTCTCGTTTGAAAAAACAGAAGTTTAAACACTCCTTAAGAAGCAGAAAAAATTCAAGAATTTGAAAATATTATCTTTGAATATATTATTTAAAAGTTTCAAAAATCAGAATTTCAATAAATTCATTATTAAAGAGGAAAATGGAGTAGTGCATGCTTGGTGAATTACCCTGAATTATGGCTTAGAATTAATCTAATGTAGTATTACCTATTGCGTATTGTATGTCGTGACTAAGCCATTTACTATGTAGATATTACAATAAAATTAATATGAAATAATCATAAGTGTAGAAAACAACAAAGCTAGGTTAATGGATCAATGGATGTAGGTACCTATAATAATAGCATGTGCATATATGTTATACCCAAGACGAAAGTGAATCTAGTTGGTACTTTTGGGAGGTCAAAATTCCCAATAGTTTTCAAAAGCACCCGAAAAACAAAATACAAATTAAGGAAAAACGGACATTTTTACGCAAAATCAGTTTCGAAATCGATTTTGGCTTTTGGTGTATCAAACTCTAAAACAAATGATCGTAAGTACATAACATTTTCACTGAATGTTTATATTAGACTTTCCTATACATAATTTTCAAAATATTTTTACTTGTTTTGAGCTGATTACGGATATAGGTACTCAGTTTCCAACTTTGTTAGGTTTTTTTCTATGACTGTCAATAATACCTACTTTATTTGTTGGGTAAAAAAGCTTGAAATTAAATACAAAGCTCCTACTATATTGTTACAATCACATTAAAAATATATTAAAAATCCTTAGTCACAGTTTTTTTTTATAAGCATTTAAAGTTCAAATCTTGACAAAATACGGAAAAAACACGAAAATTAGCAAATCATTTTGAGTTAGAAATTCATAAAATTTTTTTTTTTAAATCTAAGATTTGGAAATGAAATACAATATTACTCATAAGTTTGTCTAACTTTATAAAAAAAAAATGTCTAATTAAAATTTTTATGAGAGTTTGAAATTCATATTTTTACAACATTTGATATTTACCCGATTTCTCATGTAGGTAGCGATTTTCTTATTTTGTTGTAAATCAAAAACGATCCACTGTAGATGCATAAAAATTTGACTGAATGTTTAGATATTTTTAATTTTTTATATACCATAACATTTTTGAGCTGTTATGGGCAATGGGCATAGTAAGTTTTCAATTTGTATGGTTTTTTTTTCTACAATTATCAATAAAATTATTTGTTGGGTAAAAAGCGTGACAATTTAATAGAAGACTCCTGATGTATTGTTACAATAGCTGTGTAAAAATATTAAAAAATACATAGGCACCATTTTTTTTTATTAGTATTTTAAGTTAAAATTTTGACAAAATTTAATAATTATTTTGTAGTTAAAAATGTATAAAATGTTTCACTTTTATATCTAAGGATTGAAAATTTAAAACAAGGTTCCGCGTAAATAGGTTACATATAAATTACTTTATTCACAATAATATCATCAAATATAATTTGTAATATCATAGGTTGACTGACCGTCTTCGCTCAGAATCGTTTTTCTTATACAATGATATTATATCATTGAATTCAAATTTAACACCATCCATTACAGTGACCCACTTGTAACCTACTGAACAGCAGAGCAACATCCATTTTCCTACCTTTTTTTAGATTCTGAGGTAATGGTTTTAAAATCATGTTTATTTCTTTTTCTTTTTTATTCTGTAAACACTTTTTCTCCCTCTAAACTTGCTCAAAAGTATCAAGTATAGCATCTTTTCTGAAAGGCGATGTTCTTGAACTGGAACTTTAGAGAGGTCATTTTTCGATTTTCGAAACGCTACTCGAAATAAAAGCGGTTAAAGGAGAAAAAACGTACCATTTCACGATTTTATAATATTAAATAATTACGGACGTTTTCTACCAGAAATATTGCTTCAAATAAAAAATGACAATAGATATTTTTTGTTATATTTTGAATTATGTTCCTTACGGTTTACAGTTCCGAACATTTTAGCCATTTTTGAGCTATTTATTGACATTTTAATATTGGGAGTATTTTTGTTGTAATTCGGTTAAAAACATTCGTATAAACTTGAAATTTGGGTTGTTTACTTATATTACCTAGACATAGTTCTTTGGACAAATTTTCAAAACATTAGAGTGACTTATGAGCTTTTTCTTTTATTTTATATATTTTTTCATTTTTATGATATTTCCTAATTATAAATTATAATTATAATTATATAAATTACCTATTTATATAAATCGTTCTTAAGCTGTTCTTAAAACGCTTTGTTTATCACCATAGAAACGAATTAAATAAAAAAGATTCCCTCGTCCGCTCAGAATCGTTTTTTATCGAATGCAATCATTGCATTCAAATCGAATACAGTAAAATTACACTACCCTAACCTAACCTGTCCGAGGCCCGAAGGACAAACATCCACCACCGAAATGCGCTGACCTGAATTAACAATAAATGAAAAGCGGGTAAGTGGATATCGTTCTGCTGTACAGTAGGTTACAAGTGGGTCAATGTATAATGGATTGTATTAAACTTGAATTCAATGCTATAATATCATTGTATAAGAAAAACGATTTTGAGCGGAGACGGTTTATCAGTATGGATATTTTATACTGTTATTATTTATTATATCATGTAAGTTGAATTAATATTATAATATTATAATTTTTTATTCGTTTCTATAGTGAATAAACAAAGCGTTAGAAATTAAAATCCCATTTTTAGCGGTTTTTCGTAATTTTTCGGTTGTTTTTCCCGTGGCATTGAATAACTATTGATAAAATCGAAAAATGAAATGTCTAAAGTATCATCTTGATCCAATTTTCTAAAAGATAAGGTACTATATGTTGAAATCGAAGCACTCCATCAGGTAGAAATTTTGTAAACGGGATATAAAAAAAAATAAATAAATAAATAAACACCATTGTTACACCACTACTAGCTTCCTCGCTCCGCTCAGAATCTAAAATAATATTATGCATAATGTATATTACAAAAAGCATTTTATAGCCAATGAAAGTAAAAATATCATTAATATTATATTATAACTTTCATGGAAACTTGAGTATAAGTAAGTTGACAGGGATTTATTTGGAAAAACCTTAATTTTCTAACTGTCAAATATATGTCACATCTTCTAGGGTTACCACACAGTTTTGGAAAAATAACACTTTTGCAGGTCTAAGCGTTATAGGTGGACAGCCAGGTAGGTAATCTCTTCCCAATCCGACTGTTTTTCATTTTATCTATCTTGCGTATACAAATTGAAAGTATTCAAATCACGTACATGTTGCTATAAAGTAATATTACGTACACCGTTAAATCAAAGGCAAGGCATCTTCAGGAATTTGTCAAGGTAAGGGCGAAAAATTTTCCCATTTAAATTTTTGTTTTACTATCAGATATGTGACAAAGTATAGTTTGTGGCATGTTTTCTTTCAGATAAGTAAGAAATGTAAAAATTATTTATGAATTATACGTAGATAGTTCGATAAACTTAATCTTACAGCATTCATTTTAATCAATTGTTATGTAATTTTAAATTAACAAATGTATCTTTTTTTATAAATTCATAAAATTAAATGTTTCTAGCTTAATCAATCATTGATACCACAAACTTGAAAACTTGAAACTATTGTATGCCATCTAAGAACATTTAATTGTTTTATCAAATAAGTAAATACTTGGTTACACTGCATTACTGCACTTGCGCCTAATTTTAAGGTTTTTTTTTGTATTTAGGGATTTTTTTTTAAATTTAATTTAAAATTTGTATATGCTTTTACATGTTGTTTTAATATAAATTTAACAAACTATATCTATGTAGTCAGCAGGGGCGGAGTGGGAACCAAATCCAGGCCGGGAGTTTAAAATTTATCCAGGCCACCCACCAAAAATTTTTTTCTCGCTACGCTCGAATTTTGTTTTTCTATTCACCTATTTCATAACTATTATATAAGTAGATTTAATTCTAGTGCAATTTATAACTTGAAAAAAAAATTAATTTTTTTCAATGAGTTAAGTTAATTTTTTTTTTTTTTGTTAACTTTTAAATTTAACTGAACCTGAAAGCAATTTAATTTAATTAACTTAACTAGCCAGACTTAATTATTTTCATTAAATTGCCCACCTTTTATTAATATACTACTAATACCTGAATGTCTGAAAAATAAAATTTGTAGGCATAGTTTAATAGTTGAAACCAACGAAATATTAATAATTAATAATTATATATTGTGTTTTCATGGTTTAGGTATAGTAGGTATAAGGTAATAAGTAATAAATAAATATATAAATTATAAACAATATAATAAAAATTAAAAATGGTTTATACATTTATAATAATAATTTAAATAATAGTTTAGATTTCTCACCAACTGCATTTATGATAATATTATTATCAATTTCCATGAGAATTTTATTTTCAATGGCCATTAGCATAAAAGACTCAAGATGTTCATTGGTCATTGAATTTCTCAGCCGGTTTTTTAAATATTTCAATGTTGAGAATGACCAGAAACTTGCGTAACAGGGAGGGTTAAAATATATTGATATGCTATAGTTAATGTCGGGTAAGCATTTGCAAATAAATTATATTTAATTAAAACATTATAACAACATATTACACAGTTCTTAGGTAGGTGTACCTTTTAGAAAAAATGAATCTAATTGATTACATTTTTCAGCACATTTTGCAAGTAATTTTTTGTTTTTTTCGCGATCTCTTCCTGCCACCCCTTTCCTTTTTTTATTCATAATTACAATATAATATCGTACGATCAATAATATAAAACTTAAATTTTCATTAGAGAGCAAACAAATCAACATGTTAACAACAGCTGGATTAATAAAAGGAAAAACGTGGATAAACGACACTGTCGACACGCTCAACAACAAGTGAACAGTGTACAAATATCAAACACTAATGACTAATTTGTTTGGGCTTATTATAGATATTATTTAAAAAAATAACAATGACCAAAGTAAAGGGACCAATAATACAAAATTAATATGTATTATCATTAATATTGATTATATTATTATAAATACTAATATTTTAGACATTATTAGTATTATTAGTTATTATTAGCCATTAGGCATTGGCGCATTGCTATATTCGTCGCCACTCTGCAGTCCTACTACAGTCTATAGATAAAGGATACAGATAAACAACTTGTCGGTTCAACAGGTGGAAATACGTCGAATCTGGGTGTCATGTTATAAAAATAACCAGCCTATATCAATATAATATTGCTTTAATTTTATTTAATGTCTATATTTATGTACCAAATATTTTGTAATTTTATATCCAAAGCTTTCTCATACGAGTATACGATTGTACGAGGCTATTACAATGTTCTATTATTACATTAATAATATTTGTAATACAATAGTTTAATAGACACATATTTTTGACACATTTAGCATTTAGCATTAACTAATATTTTGTAAATTAAATTAAATTAAAAAAAAAAAATCTAACAAAATGGCCAGGCCACCAGGCCATAGTATGGTCCAGGCCATCTGGAAAATTCCCATTTCCAGACCGGCCACTCCGCCCCTGGTAGTCAGGTAAATAAATATATGATATAAACCTATAGAAAAAGAAATAATTAATTTTTTAGATTAAACAAGTCCAAAAAGTTCTGTCTGTGAAACTTTTTTAGAGTCCATTAGAAGTTTAAAATTCATCTTATAATTTATACCTGATTTATATCAATACAATGATTATTATACATGTATTATTAAAAATAAAAATAATTTGGTGCATTATTCAGAATTTTTATGTAGTTTTATAATTTTTTTTTTGACATTAAAATTATCATCCATGATTATAATTGACCCAGATAAAGCTAAGGGAGGAAACTTCCCCTACTTACACCCCTCTGCAGACATCCTTAGATTAAATATAATATTACATGAAACCATAAATATCTATATAGTACTTGATAGCAAACTCCTGCCATCAGTTCAAGCCTGAAGGTCATTTGGCAGTTGTACGGTATTTCACATGGTAAATAAGATTTATTATGATTTATGATATATTGTATTGTATTATTTCTATACCTGTTGTTTTTAAAAAATATATATATATTTTACATAGAGCATTTCAATTTATTATTTTATTTTACCATTAAAAACGATGTTATTCCTAATACATTTTATATAACAAATAAATGAAATGTTTTGCTCACTGACAAAATAGCGATCTTAAACATTTGTGCTTAATGGAAAAAAAAGCGGGTAAGTGGATATCGCTCTGCTGTACAGTAGGTTACAAGTGGGTCAATGTATAAAGGATTATATTAAAATTGAATTCCATAACATAATATCATTGTATAAGAAAAACGATTCTGAGCGGAAACAGTTTGTCAGTTTGGATTTTTTATACATTATTATTTATTATAGCCTGTACGTTGAATTAATATTACAATATTACTATGGTGATAAACAAAGCGTTAGATATTAAAATCCCATTTTTAGCGGTTTTTCATAATTTGTCGGTAGTTTTTCCCATGGCATTAAAAAACTATAGAGATAATCAAAAAATGATCTCTAAAGTACCATTGTGATCCAGTTTTCTAAAAGATAAGGAATTGTATGTTGAAATCAAAGCACTCTTTCTGGTAGAAATTTTTTGTACAGAATAATAAAAAAAAAAATAATAAACACCATTGTAAAACCACTAGCTTTCTCAATCCACTCAGAATCTAAAATATAAATTTTATAGGAGTTCCTTATCTAGTGTAGTATAGAAGTCTGATGGAACACAGATACATTTGACTGTCTTTCTGTTAGTCCAGGACAGGCTTCGCAAAAACGCATGAACCTCAAGTGTATTAGAGATAAGAGATATGAATATACTATGATAATTATTAATCATGATTTTAAAAATGATTTAAATTATATATCAATATGATATATTATTGTCAATTGATGTATCTAAACAAAATTAAATAAGTAAATATAAGGTTGCTAATTCTTTGCTGTTTAAATATTACAATAAATAATACAAATAAAAATAAAACTTGTTTAACATTATAAAATGTATCAGAGAAAATTATATTAAAATGCATAACAAAAAAAAGCAAAAAAGTATTAATTGAAATTTTTCATGACTTGAAAAAATAATAAACCAATACAAACTATTTTTTTTGTTCTTATATTATAATATCAAATAGTATAAAAAAAATATAAAATTAATTTTTATGCTCTTAAATATCGTCATAGAACAATTAGCATAATTACACATTAATAAAAAATCTTATAATATATAGTTAACTGTATTTTTTAAATATTAATCAGAAACATTGAATATCTATCATATTTTGTAATGCTTTATTTACCGCATCGAATAACTGCTTAACTTTTATACGATGTTCTACAATTCCATCTTCTTCAACTAATACTTCATCAAACGACTGGTTCAATACGTAAGGTATAAAAACTTTTTCATTCAAATTAAGTTCAAAATTGTCCAAAACTAAATTCACCATTTTATGTTGTATTATCTTTGGTACAAAGTCCCCTAAGATTTCTCTGATAAATTCAAAATAACAATAAGTTAAGCGTTTATGTATCTTAACTTGTTTTGAAATTTCAATAGTTTTGTCTGCGTCATTTGACCCATCATTATCATCATCATCATCATAATCATCATCATCATCAATAATTTTAAGAACATCATGTAATGTACCATTAAAATCCACTGTATTGCACTTAACTTTAGATGAGCGGACTAATTTTAACAAAAACAATGGGTTGGTTATATTCAAACATGTCTGGTAAGTCTCAATGTGGGATATTATAGATTCTTTCAAATTTGTAAGATTTTCATCCAAAATTGTAATAAGGACATTTCTTACCTGAAATCAAATATAAATAATTATTCAAAACAAAATGTTATGTATTATTATTATTAAACATGTGTTAAAAAATAATTGTAGTTATTACATAATATTGGATAATTTAACCATTTTATCAGTCTTTTCTGTAATTTATAAAGGCTCTTAAAAGCGGCTAGATTTTAGACCAATAAATGGAAGAAAAAATAAATTTACTTTCAGAAGTCTAATTTCAATTTTGAAAAAAAAATTGAATTAGAAAAAAAAATTTGTCAGGTACTAATTAAACTATACGATATAAGAGAATAAGGAATTCAAATAGGTTTTCAAAATTAAAAATCAGGCTTTTGGTTACTGAGTGAACTTTTCTTCCACTTCTTGTGAACTATCATGTTGAAACTTTTTTTATCGCAAAATAGCGATGTGTGACTTTCGTGTGTATGTTAAGGATTTCACAGAATCTTAGCTGTAATTTATCTTTCATCACATAAAGCATTTGGAGAACTCATGCACACTAATGACCAGTCACTAGTAACAACACACACAAATACACAATCATACAACACTCACAGTGGATATAAAATATTGCCTAAATCCGACTCCTTAAAAATAGTTTGCTTTCAAACAGCCTTAAATAAATAATAATTTGATGCCATACACGGCAGTTGATGACTAGAGTTGTATAATTTATAACAAATAGTGAGAATTGAATTGAAAACAGTGAATTTATAAGAGGAAAAAGAGTTGAAAATACTAATTCCTAAAACTGAATACATTGAACAATATTTAAAAAAATATAGTACCTAAGGTGGAAAAAGAAATTTAAAATGTCAATTTCAAGTATAATTATGTGGTCTTTAAACATAATTTTTCATTTTATTATTTATAATATTATACAGCAATAAATATCTTACATTTTAAATGTATTATCTATTAAACACTATTCATTCATATGTTATGTTATAACAGTTTAAAAGTATAACTATTAGACACTTATAACTTATAATTTGTTACAGATAAAATAAACATACGCTTTAAAGTAGGAATAGATAACTGTTGACTAGGTACAGAAATTTACATTATTTTGTAAGATCAGTATAATAAACTATATTATTATATATAGTTATAGTATTAAACTATTAACCGATATTACTTAACATTTAATAGGTATATTAAACTGAAATTGAAAGAAAATCAATGCCTGACGCTTACGTCCCACTATCACAGTAGATAATTAGACAGTAGACAACAATAACCTTGAAAAATCTAAAATAAAAATGCCGTGATATAAAAATAACGTGATCTTCCAAACAATAATGAGCATTATTATATTAAATTATATTGATTGTACATAATAAAGTTTAAATATTTAGAAACTAGAATAATATCCCATAGTTATTTGATCAGAATTAATTGTTATTGCTGTTATTGACGTTACTCGTTGTTTTAAGTTTTAAATATTTGTACGCCAACTCTGCCAAGTAACTACTCAGAATGTTTTTTTTCCATATTATAGAAATACTCATATGAACATAAATTCTAAATTAGTAAAAAAAAAGGTTATCCATCCCCTATATCCTCCCCGTAAAGATGCAAGATTGGATGAAACGTAAAAAAGGAGGAGTGAAATATTTATTTATTTTATATATTTTTAATTGAAGAAAAGTATTAAAATTATGACTAGATAAAAAATTTTTAATTTTCACTTTTTAGTCAAAATACAAAAATGCAAATTTATGTTTCAATAAAAAATGGAAATTGAAAATGGTTATAAATTTAAAATTTGTTATTCAAAGCAGTATAAGAATGAATCCCTCCTTAGATTATCAACTATTCTCGGTTTAGATCCTAAATAATATTTCATATCATACCTGTTAAAATCATACTTACATCAGAATTCACCCTCGGATATCTTTTTAATATTTGTAAAATATTTTCATCAATTGAATCATACATTTTCAGCATCTCCACACGTACAGAGTCCACAGTGGACAAGGATGGTGCAATTAGGTTACTCAGCTGTCTGCCTATCATATACTCCAAGGCTTTTAGATTAACAAATGGACTGTTGGTAAATCCGACTGTGTTCAGTAAAATAATTCTTATCTGTTCTTTAGATAAGTTGAGTAAAGGATCAATATTATACACTTTTTCTAAATATTCTTCATTAATTATTTGTACAATTCTAGCACCACCCATAACTATTTTATCGGAAATATATTTTTTGTTTCCCAGTATGGTGTCACAATATGACTTATTTATATCATTAAATAAGTCTAGTACAAACGATACCTTGCTGTCGGGTGTTTTTAATATTCTTAACTGTTTTTGTAGTCTTATTTTTGAGTCGTTTAATTTTTTTAGCAATATTGGATAAGTTTCTTTTATATGTCTTACCAAAATGTCTTGTAGTTTTTTAGTTAACACTTTGTTACCATGATTTTTGTATATATCAGGGTAGTTTAATTTCAAAAATTCTTTTTCACTTTTTACCGTTTCTTTTATCGATTTATTGTTGTTAATATCTTTCTGGCTTCTATTGACCACTCCAATTATGCCCAGTTTCACAGGAATTCTATGACCACAGAGAAGATCAGTAGTATCTTGAATTGTACCTTTGTCAATGAGATCTAGTTTAGTCACCACAGCTATTGTCCTTACACCTTCTGGATCCATTTCTCTAGCAATTTTTAAACTTTCCGCCGTACTTAGATCTGTATTTGCAGTTACGATAGCTAAAATTATTGAATTTGGCTGTTGCACATATTTTAATATGAGCTTTTGTAATTGGTTGTCGATATTTTCAGGTTCATCATGTACTTTTGTAATACCAGGCAAATCTACAAATGTAAGATCGTATGAAGGAGTAAAAACTTTGAGTACAATTGGCTCATGGGTAATGCCTTTGTTAGCACCAGCCAGAACGTTGGTCCGATTTTCTATTTCAAATCTTACTTCATTAAAATTATCATAAATTTTACCAGGTTTATGACGAAAAGATGCCCAATATTTAATATTATGATTATTTGTTAATTTTATCATGTCCTCTAGGTCTGCTTTGGAATACCTAATCATTTGCAGTATAAGTGGAGCACGAGTTACAATACCCATACCTTGAGGTAAAAAAGATTTACCAACCAAACTTTCCAGGACTGAGGTCTTTCCCGAACTCTGAGATCCGACGACAACAATCTGAGGTAAGTCAATTTTATGCTCACCAATCACAGCAAATACATCTTGTAGCTTGTTTACGATTTGAATCAATGATTCCATCATAGTATAGTAAAATTTTGATCAACACAACCTAAAATAAAAAAATATTGTTGTTATTGAATTGTTTAATTTACAAATTTTTCAATTATTAAAATTAGTTCTTAGTTTTGCTGTTATTACATAGTACACACAAGAGATCTTCCCCATATACATCAATTATTATTTCTATAGTCTGCCACGCACCGAACCAAACTGTTTCACTCACACAATACCCTGTCATAGGGGAACCGGTTTTGATAGCAAGGTGACACAGGGAGGATGCACAGTATCGGTGCGTTCTCTCGCTGGACAGAGTATAGTTTTATATTAATGATACCATTATGGTATATTTTAGTAAATAGTAGATATCAAATTATTAAACAATAATAGTTTATGATCAAACTATGAATATATCGTATATATAATAATAATATTGTAATAATTAATACTTTCTTTTTCAAAATACTAATATTATAATTGTACATGAACATTTTCAAAATATATTACTTTAAAAAAAATTGAAAGACTGATATACTTATTGGATATAATATTTCCAACAGTTTCCTCAAAAAATAACTGTAAAATTGTGTGTGCGATAGAATGTTCTCACTTTGTCTGCTAACAGTGGGCGATATAGAATCCACACTCACCCTAATGATCATTTACAATGAACACAAAAACCGTGGAAGGCGACAAGAAGATGTACATTGGCTAAATGTTTTCCCTTAATTAGTAGCCCCTTAGTAGCCACTAACAAGTAACAGCCAACTTAATTTAAAAATTCAAACATTACATTATATAATTCTTAATATTTTTGGATGTTTCTGTGATAATTTAAAAAATAAAATAAGTTGTAAAATGTAAAACAAGATTCCTCATAAGTTGTTACAGTAGCAGTTAAAAAATATTTAAGATACATAGACGCAATATTTTTTTATAAGCATTTTAAGTTAAAATACATCAGTCACAAAAATTTGCAAATTATTTTATAGTTAAAAATTTATAAAATGCTCTTACTGAAGGTTAAAAATATGGGCAAGTGGGTTTATTTCTGCAGAACATTAGGTATCGTATGGGGTCACTGTAAATGTAATGGATGCGTTAAATTTGAATTCCATGATATAAAATCATTGTAAAAAAGATAGAAGATATGTCAGCCTGTGTTACTAAGAATAATTTATGATATTATTGCTATTAAGTAGGTAATTTATTTTACTATTAGACATTACTAGTAATACAGTCGATTGAATTAATATTTGATAATAATATTTTTAAATTATAACCAAATAACTAAAATTTTTATTCTTTGTTTAAATAAAAAAAAGTGTCGTCATAATTTGAGTTAAAAAAAAAGTTAAAACTGTATTTATAATATTTAGAATACTTGGGTACAGTATGAACTACTTATGAAAAACATAGTTATAGAATTGAAAGCTTTATATATAATATCAAACAGTTCATACATTTTTAACAAAAAAATAATTTTAAAATGTATGTGACTTAGGCCGGGGCTGTACACGGCGTATTCCGCAGCGTTTTTCGATGCGTTTAAAACGCAGCGGAATACGCCGTGTATAGCCCCGGTCTTAGATGCATTTTGTGAAAATATAAACTTTAAATGCTTTTAAAAAAACTGCACTTAAATATCTTTAATATTTTTGAACTGCTATTATTACAACTTATGAAATATGAGGAACTATGTATTACATTTTCAAGTTTTTGACACAACAAGACAAAATTGAAAATCCCAATGTGGAAAATAATAAAATAAACATTTTAAACTATTCACGCCAAACGTCCCATGCTCTATACTGTAACCTCTTTAACACATACAAATATAATTCATAAAATTAAACGATGCTATTTACTACTTACTATAGTTCATAATACCGCCAATAACATAATTATAGTGGGCACCTACTTTATTTTTACCAAATTCAAATATGTTTCCAGAATTGTTATCCAATGATTAGGAATTAGGATAATCGATACAGTAAGAATATAATAGGGATATTTTGGTAGAAAACACAGACTATATTTAATATTTATAATATACAACAGAATATACATATTATATAAGCAACCCTATTATAATATAGAGTTTTTTTCAAAATTAAAATCGGAGGACATTAATTAACTTTAATGGAACTTTGTTACTTTACTAGAACCCTATTTGGCAATTTTTTTTTTAAACTTATATAGTAAGTTATACTGAAAACGATAGTGAGTCAGAATTTGGCTGTCGAACTTAGTTTTGAAATTATAGCCTAAGAAAGTTTTGAATGCTGCGTTTATACGCATTCGCACAACGCTCTTAACATATTCTTTATGCTATAGGTACCTACAACTAATATATTATAATAACTATTCTTGGAATTATTTTTGTGTGAACGGTATGGTCGAACAATTTGAGATCCTACTGGCCTCTCGTAACCTTACCAGTTACAGTGTGAAAAGTTGATAAACCACGATTTAAGATATATATTTAAAGTAAAGTGACTCACTACGCCTGCCGGCTCCAGTCAATATCTTGTTTAGTTACTGGTAAGAGTAAATATTATAAATTATAATTAATTGAGGGATAGTACGCCATCCGCCAATACCATAGATACGTCAAACTTCCAACGGCCATAACTTAGAAACCAAGATAAAAAAATACCTAGGGATTATAAGTTATAAAGAATTATGAAGTTCTTAATAATCGTGATTTTAAAAATTAAAGTGAATCAACCTATTGTCCTATCAAGAAACTTAATTGTAAATTGTAATAACATAAGTTCGTATGACTGTATTTTACGATAGAATCGATAGATACATTTTTTAGCCAGTATTGCGTAGGTAGGTATACAAAATACTGCAATTTAAAAATGCTCGTTAATCGCTTAAAAACTGAATTATTGTAAAATACCGACGACGCATGAAACACAGACAATGTTCTCACCAAGGGTGGCCGTGACACCCGTATTGCCGGCTAACACACAATATTCCTATTTTATTTTCGTTATCAGCTTAGGTATTCTATTTTCGTTCCGATTGCTTCTCTCTACGGCTATACTCGCGCCCGTAGACCTATTAATAAATGGACAGCGCTTAGAAAGAGAAGTAAAGGGTATGATATAGAGTTGGCAAGAAAAGAAACAAAGTAGTTAAATGTATAATCCATATGCGGTGCTCCTTCACTACTTTATGTTCTCTCTCTCTCAGTTATATCTATAATCTATATGATCACCTATCATTGATGACTAGCCATAGGCCTATGCCCGCATCCCTCTCATAGTCAACGAACGGATGAACGCAATATTATATCGTGTTATTTTTAGTATAAATGTGAAATGTTATTTAATGTTAAATGAAAAATGAGGCAACAATTTAATTTAATTTAATAGTTTATTTTCCATCCGATAGTCAGAACAACATTTACAAATTATCAAGTAAGAATAATGACTAAGAAATATTTCGATTTAGTATCATATTATGTAGTAGTTTGTAACACGTATACAGGGGGGGGACAAACCCGAAAAACGCCGAAAATTAATAGTTTTGTAACTTAATTATATTTTTTAGATTATGACCTCCCCCAAAAAAAATCTACTATGAAGTATGACCCCCTACCGTTTATTTTAGTGTACGTGTCTGGTTTGTAATAAGTTGAATAGTGTCGTGTTTTGGGGACAATGGCAGTGGCTATTTTAACTGGTATAGTCCAGTGGCGGATCCAGGGGGTGGCGCGCGTATTTAGTTGTAAAAAATGTTTCCAAAAATACTAATTGTGTAAGGCAGTAAGACGCTTTTTTATACCTCGAATCGCCGGCCGCGACGGTTATATGTAGATTAACATTCGACATGTTTACTTTTGCTATTATTGTGATCAATATTTTATATTAAATCTAAAAATAAATATTACATTCAACATATTTTCAGGCAACGACGGTCGTTATGGCGTTATCGTCCGATCGTCAAGTCAAGGTTACTGGAGAATATAAATATATATTCCTATACGGCTATACTAGATGAAATGATTTTTATAATAGGTTTTCTAATAATAATATGCAATGCTTTAATCTTAATTTTTTGATGCCATAAAATCTCATGAAATGTCTCAAAAATACTGAACAATTTAATTAATTAATTAAAGACATATCTGGTCAATATAGTCTGTTATTTGGTGAGTCTACATTTTCAATAGAACAAAAACTCAGAGGAGAATTAAGTCTATTGGAAGATAAATTTAAATCAGATAGGTACTAACCGCACAACAATAAAATCAGCTATAACATTTTTAAACTTGATTGTGACTATTTTCCAGTATTGTCTTTATTAATTAAAATCCTAATCACTCTCCCAATATCTGTTGCAACAACAGAAAGGAGCTTTTCTTCACTACGTGTACTGAAAACATGGTTAAGATCTAGAATGAGCGAGGAAAGTTTAACAGGTCTAGCTTTGTTATACATTCACAAAAATATAAATATTCATAATAATATTGAAAATATCATTAATAGATTTGCTAATGATAAAAATAGAAAATTGGATTTTAAATTATAATAATAGTAAGAACAATTTTATTTCCTGCTTTGTTTTATTTTTGAATAGTATAAAATAAAATTTTACATTTGAATTAAACTGTGATTTTATTTGAATATAAGTTAATACAAAACATTAAACAACTTATAAAATAGAAATGTAGTAAAGATGAACATATCAGAATTTAGAAATGATAAGTTGGTAATACATTTATAGTAAGTATGTAGTATTTAAAGAATATTCATTTATTTTTATCATTATACAATTTTAACTTAAATGGAAAGTTTGACAAAAAATCGAAGATCAATATAATTAAATGTCCTCGAAATGTCTTTAGAAAATTTCTGGATCAGCCCTTGTGGTATACCTACTAAAGGACACAATTATATTGTCACGTAGTGAAATAATTTGTCCCCAAGTACCCAAGTAGTATTTATAGTAACTGAACGTTTGAACGACATAGTTTTTTCTCCATATTAGCATTTATATTATACTCCAAGCCTAAACATAAATCATAACGTACAATACAATAAAAGAAATAAAATTAATTTCTCTTAAAAGGCAAAAGGTTGTCTGCGCACTATTTGTTTTCTCTCACTGACCCATGTGTAACATATACAAAACGAATTTATGCAGGATCGCTTTTTTTTGGTTTAAGTAATTTTAGAGAAAAATCACCCATTTCAAAAAAGATTGAGAATAATATTTTTGAGGGAATGACATCGATTTGTCTAAATATTGTTTCAAAACAATTTTAAACGTCAATTAAATGTGAAACATTTTTTTGTTTGTTTTGAAATTCGAATACAAAATCAAATAACAATAAAATATAAAATCGATACGGCATTCCCTCTAAAATATTATTCTCTATATTTTTTGTAATGGGTGATTTTATTCTAAGATTACTTAAAAACATAGACAAAATGATTCTGCGTAAATGTGTTTTGTCTATGTTGCGTGTGGGCCAGAGAGAGAAAAAAATAGTGCGCTAACATCCTCTTAATAATTATTTTTATAGTGATAAACTGTTAATTACTTCCAGACCCCAGTGTTTATCACGCTTGGTGGGTGCGAGAGCTAAACAGTCTATATAGACTACGCGACAACTAAAATTAAATTGTTATAGAGATGGGAAAATATAAAATAAATATCTATTTATTTAGACTTAAATTAAAAAATTTCGAATTTTGTAACATAATATGAAATAATTTAAAAGCTGAATTGAAAAAGAAAAATTGAAAACATAAATCATAATAATACAACTAAATACTTATAGTGTTATTAAGATTATTTTTAATAATAAAAAGACATAATTCAGAATATTATGAAAATATTATATTTCGATGGCCAAACAGCCGGGCGGGTTGTCCGCGACGGAACGGCGTGTATTATAGTGGTGCAGTAGTGCACATTTGTACAGTGTAAAAATTAAAACAAGTCGAAACACCCAACCCGCGTTATAATGGAATTGATGTGCACATAACCGATTAAATTGTTTTCAGTGAATTATTTTCGACGTCGCCGCGCTGTTGCGCGTCGGCATAGGCATTATAATTTATTTTTACTCTTATTCGTTTATTATATTCCGATTATCAGGCATCAGCTGACAATGTTGGTCTATCATTAACGGAAATTCAAAACAACAATCGTGTTTCTTTTTAAAAATATAAACAAAATAAAAGCTAATTGGTGAATAACTAAAATTTGTAAACAATTATTTAACACAATTTATAATATATATGATATTAGCTATATTTTTTTTAGATGTGCATTGTGCACTACTTCATTAAAAACCCACGAGCCGCCACTGCATAATAAGTAGATTCACTCTAATAATGAAATGAATGAAGCTAAAATGTAAATTTACTATGCTAGTATGTTACGAACTTGTAACTTGTAAAGCCAGGATTACACGGCGCGTGGAGTGTGGAGCGTGTATATAGTATATTATACCGCGCACATTAAAACCGACCCATTATTATACAATTAATTAAATATTTAAGACGCCCGGTGCCAATACCATTTTGTCCTCAAAAATACACTCTCTGGGAATAACGATACCACCTTGTAGAATCAACCAAATTTCATAATTTTTTTTTTAATTGCCAGAGGGAAATATTCTATAGACCGCATCAATCTCTGTTTTTCAATATTTTATTCTCAAACTTGATAATATGTCTAAAAAAAATACAAGATAAAAAGCATTTTTTAAATACATTTATTTGAAATAAAATACGAAATCAGAGATCGATGCGGGCTGTAGGAAGTCTTCTTCTTTCAGATAAAAAAATAGTCATCAATATCCTATAATTCTACAAAGTTTTAGAGTTATTCCCGTAAAGTCATTTTGTTCGATACAATACACCCTATCAACCCCCCCTCACCAAAAAAAAATAGGTATCAGGTAGTAGATTAGTGGAAAAGTCTTATAATTGAACTGGCAACTATAATATAAAATTTAATTTTCAAATTTTATAGAATTGTGGAAAATTTGAAAAACTGACTTGAGATTGTTCTCACCCAAGCAACTTGCAACCGCAACTCGATTGCAACGTAACTGCAACGCAATGGAGCACAAGCAAATTAACGAACATGTTCCCACTGGTTGCAACTCGACCGAAAAGCGATCAAACTTGCATGAAACTTGCAATCGATTGAAAGCAACTCGACATGCACGGTTTTTTCTCCAGTTGCGTACTAGTTACCACCGTTAGTTTTTATTTGTTTTTAAAATTCACACATTTGTATTATGACTAATGAGCAAGAGAGAAACATTTTTTTTGTTCAACAAATCGAGCAACATTCATGTTTGTATGATATAAGATCAATTTTTCTGGATCTTGATCCAACTCTTTTGAAACAATAAATGTACTGTAGCACACATTTCTAATATAGTGTAGATGAATCCAAAACCGCCTCTTTCTTTGCCTCTTTCTTTTTTTTATGTATAAGTAGGCAACAACAACGTCATCCTCAGATGAAGACATATTTAATTGCCAAAAATATTATATTACTGACTTCACTACTTGAGAGTTGAGATACACTGGTCACTGATACACTGGGAGACAACTGACTACTGAGAGGATATAACACTCACTAAACAACATAATAATAAAAAAAAAACAGTTGCAGTTGCAAAGTAGGTAAATAATTCGTTCAATGAGAAAACTGAACGCAACGCAATTTAAACTCGACTGCAACACAACGAGTTGCACGATCGAGTTGCAGTTGCAAGTTGCTTAGGTGAGAACAATCTCAGGCTCAGTCAAACAGAAAGCGGTCTGCCCGCGGGGGCACTGTAAAATAATACAACCGACCGTTGCCCGCCGCGGTCAGCGTACTCACTACCCGTCCACTATGGCAGCCCGCTCACTGTTTGACTGAGCCTTTAACATTATTTTAATGCATTTCTCTAAAATACACCTGCAATTTTTTTGAAGTTGAATAGATAAATTATCATAGGTACGAACCTAGCTACCAAATTTATGTTATTATAATAATCTTTAACTTTTAAAAATCATAATTCATATAAGACATTATTTAAAATAATACAATTTTAATAATAGAATTAGTGAAAGTATTTTTAATAAGGTTTTAATATAAATTTAAATAGGTACTTGAATCTCCAATTAATTGAAAATCATAAAAATATAAATTCATAAGGTGGTGGAATGGATTAATGTATAATGTAAGATTATTTAATATAGGCACCTACCCAAATTATAGGTAATTGTAAATTTTGTAATTTCCAGCAGTCAGCAATATTTTATAATATATTTTATGTGTTGCAGATTAATATATTAAGCTACTATTATTTTTACTATCTACCAGCTATTAAATTACAGACGTAGGGTAGGTATATTATATTATTATACATCTATATATTATACACTACATATTATATTATTATATATTTTATACTCACGGATAATATAAATTTTAGCTGTTCAAAGGCAGTCGAAAACTACGAAGACGATAGCGAGATGATGCGTTGGGACGAATAAGTAATTAAGTATAATATAAAACAATTTAGGTGCCTCTTCCACGTACGAACGGACTTTGGCTGCGTTGAAGAAATACAAAAACTACTATAACTTGCAGGAGACAACACACGATGGCCGAGTGATGAAGGGAGTAGAAACGATAGAAGCTAGCACCAGCATAAGTAATAACCGTTGAAGGTTGAACACTGGCTATAGTGACTATAGTATTTAGTAAGTGTCAAAGTACTGGAGAGCGCGTGGTATGCCTAACGACCGATAATGGCGAATGGCGATACTGCCACGGTTTAAGAATGAAGAATCCGTTGGGCAAGTTTGGTTAGGTTGTTATGACCGATATGGATCACTGTAATGATCGCCGTCGAGACGTTGTCTGTCATCGGGGAAATCGATAGTATCTTAAAATATCGACGAATGAAAAAATAGGGATTATGCCGTTCAGCCTGTGTATATAGCTGCGTTATTGTGTTTAATTTACGAAACACGACTATACAAAACTATATTATAAAAAAAATAATAACGATATTATAATCGTGACTTTATTTTCTAGTATTAGATAATCGTATCATAATAATTTATAAAGTCTTTACTATTTTTAATTTTAATACCTATGCTACTATGCTAGTGTCCAATACTGGTCAACCTTCATGTAAAATAATTATTATAATATAAAATCCAATTATTTACTTTTGCGGGGAATATAAAAATATAATTACCTACACTTAAAATAAATAAAATAAAAACATTTTAGGTATACCGTATTACGTATACCTATCCTTTCACACGAACGTAAGATTCATTCAAAATTTGATTAGACGAGTCGATTATCGATAATTATCAAAACAATTTTTCATAATAATTAGGTAGGTATAAAACAAAAATTTCACCACACTTTTCAGACGATAACACGTACATTACAGGTGCAATAAAAATCACAGATTGTAATATAAATCTGTGATAGACTTAAAAATAAGATTGATGAAAAATGTGAAAATGTGTACTATATAGACTCAGGGCCGGAGAAAGGATAGGTACATGGGGGGGGGGGGGGGGGGGAATAATAATTTCTCCGTTTTTTTTAAAAATAATTTAAACAATATTATTGTTTTATTTCATTATTATTAACTGTCATATGGTACTATCACTATGGCTTATGTGATTATCATCGTAATATTAACCTGGAAGTTAGTTCAACCCGAAGAGGTGCTCAAACAGGTATTTTGAGATTTATGCTATCATAGACATTTTTGTTTATTAATGGGTTGCTATTGGTTATAGGAGAAATAATTAGTAAAAATTAGTATTTTAAAAGTTTGCCATTAGCTAGTTTCTCTGGCAGCTGAGGTAAAATTATCCATCTAATCATCGCATGCTTATGGTTTCGAATAGAGAAATTATATCTTAAAAAAAATATGAGAGTTGAATATATATTATTGTAGCTATTATAATATAAGTTCTCAAAAACTACTTGACCGATTTTGTGAAAATTTCTAATAGTTCTTGGAGATATCAGGAATGTTTAAAAATTAGTTTGAACCACGTTCGATTTATACCAAGTTCTATACCCAATCCACCACAAATAAATTGTTCACCTTGGTCGATTTAGTTCGCACAGCTACCCAAATTTATCTGTGAACTGAGGTACATCAAAACCTAGGTAGGTACACCAAAACCAGGATACACTTATATATTATATTATAATCTATAAATATTGTAGATTTTCATTTTTTCGCGGAAAAATCAGGTTATACAACTAAAATTGGATGTTGGTTTACCCGAAGTTAATAGCCTCAAAAAATGACTGGACCGTTTTCAATTAAAGTTATTTCAATAGATTATTACTTGAAAATTGGAGGGTGTATACAGCTAGATTTTTTAACTCATAAGTGCTGTAGATAGGTATAAAGGGTAGCTCACACATAATTTTTTTTAGCATACGAAAAAAGACATTTTTTTTTTAAACGTTTGTAATTTGTTACATATCATATTAATATTATAATTAGAAGAAATATGGTATATACATTTTGTAGTTTTATATAAATAAATTTATTAAAAATACACATATTTGGCCTGGACAACGTCGGGCGGGACTGCACATTAATTTTAAGAACATTTTAAAAATGATAAGTAGGTATGCATTAAAAATAAAGTTAATTACTCACGGTTCTAATCGGTTACTGCAGATACTTGTCTTACTGTAGTCGTGTGGGCACGATGAATGAGTGTCGAAAAGGTTGTAGTACGGTCTCGTATTTAAAGGAATAACACTCAACTAACTAAATGTTGTATACTTGTATGACAAAAATGGTGGGGATCGCTTGAGACTCGAAAATTAATATTATTTCCATTTTCTATGTTCTATCGTTAGTTTGAAGAATACCAATTGGCAATTTTACAACATGCCAAAATAAAAACTTTAAAATAAACCTATTTTTGTACAATTAAAATTTAATTAAATATACTCAATATATTATAATATAATATAGGTATTAAATATTAATATATCCTCGTAACTACAATCACAGATGCGGGTAAATAATATAATTATAATAATTCATAGGTACACCAACTATTTGCAACGTAATAATGATACATATTTCTATCATCAATATATTAAATATAAAATAATACAAGTTTTAAACCATGTTAATTATTTCACTACTACCTATATAGGTATATTAGGTACTGTAATAGTGATAAAAATAAGTAGTACGTAATCAGGTAGGTAGGTACATAAACGAAAATGTACCTATACAAAATATCATGTGAAACAACTAATTATTTTCTACGAGATTAATCAATCAGCAATATTATTGCTTATCGACGATTGCTAGTTGCTCGTTGCCTATTGCTTCGGTGTGAGAGCCGCCTAACAAGTAAATAAGGTATAATATAATGTATACTGAATAGTACTGTAATACTATAATACTGTATACTAATAACTAATAAGTTATAACTTACCTATACACGTAGGTAATCAATTATATTTTATAATAATAGTAGGTACAGTATTGCTTCTTGCTTATTCACAAAATATAATATAACAAGATCGGTCCAGTAGTTTCGGAGTTTATTCCGGACAAAGACGTGACACGGGATTTTTATAGATAAGATGTATAATATTATGGTTAATATGGATGTTAAACATAACAGTTATAATAGGAGTAATCGTTATTGAAATATATCCCAATACCTACACGTTTGAAGGCGCGGACTGGCTGGGATGCTAGTATGCTACAACATCCCTTGCCCTAAAATATATTTGCCTAATAGTATTTATTATATTATATTTAAAGACTAGACACCTAATGAACAGCAGATCGTTACCAACCAACGGGCAGTGGCGTGGTGAACGGTAATTTCAGAGACCTTGGCCTCTGAAATTTTTCTTATAGAGAGGTGGGTGGTAGCCAGTGGATCCCCTAGTAAATTTAATTTGATATTCTCAATAGGTAGTGAACTAGTGAATAACGATCTGAAATATAACTTTTTATATTACATTAATACATTATTATGCATAAATACTTGGGTCACTTGGGATAATTGTAACTGGCCTCTGGAAAATTTTTAGTTCGCCACGCCACTGCCTACGATTATTAGTAATCTATAGTATTGTACAATTTTGATTGAAAGTTTGTTGCAACTTGGTACTTATTTATGTTTTTTAAGTTTTAACGTATATTCAATATTTTTTTAAAACAAATTAAAATATATTAATATTTTATAAATAATCTACATGTCTTAAATTTTCCCGTACAATTTTTGTTATTTGCCTTGATAATAGGTAAATTCACTCACTCTAATGCCGGGCTCTAGCCCCGACCTAATATTAAAAGTACCTAACCACACAGGGTTGGTTTTGCCAAACATACATTTGCTATGTTTCATGTGGCCGTGTGGGTCAGAGTCAGAAAATAAATGGTGTGCTGATATTCTCTTTAGTTCGTTAAATAATCATGACATAAGTGTGTGTTTTTTGATAATAATTAAGTATGAATGCAGAAATTAAAACAAATTAATTAATTTGAACGCTTAACTTTTATCTTTTAATCCGGCCAAGTAAAAAAAAAAAAAAAATACTGCACGACGGTGTGTGTATAGTAGGTATATCGAAGCAGGAGTTGCCTATTTAAGAGGACGCTACATCCGCATGTGTTGTCTCCGTCTTACAAATGTACAACATGGCAAAAACTGTTTAGCGCGGAAAAGAACCGAGAAGGCTACAGTCATAACTCATAACTAAGAAACGAGATTTTCACCACATAAAAAGGATAACTTTGGCTGTGTAAAATACAGGTAAATTTGTTATACGACATAACTAATTTTCTAATGCATCAACTAACTCCCAGTACACTCCAATACATCAGAAATATTGTGTAGAACGTGCTTTTGTAAAAATCATCAAAACCGTACTTAGAAATTATAAATGAAAAAGTGAGAACTTTTCAATGGAAATTTATATTAAATTCAGAATCACGGTAGCCGTCGTCGTCGACGTCGCAATACCAATGTTTGTTGTCTAGTCATCGGGGGAAATATGAAAAAATTACCGTACTACAAACAAAAATTACCGTTCTTATAGAATATAGATTATTGTATAATTACTCAAATTTACTCAGTATTGACACAAACAATTCCAGGGGAAAGGGCACAGTACTTGTGCATATCAAATTACTGAGTAATCTTTCATATATTATTTTTTAAATCTATAGCTATAACTATGTATAAAAATATATATTCAAATAAATACAAAACTATTAATTGTTACAATATTATGAACTTCAGCTGAAAGTCACGAATTCAGTATACGCTCTATGGCTCTATCTAAAAATAATAGAAAATTAAAAAATATATTACATACAAAATATATAGTACTATAGTTTTAATAAGCTCATGAATAAAAACAAGGTAGGTAATTAAATACACGGGTACATTCAATTTTTTTATAGGGAGAGGTCGGTAGGATTAAATTATATACATAGGTAATTAGGGCTCGGATTTATATGTAAATACATATTTTCTCTGCGACATGATAAACTAATTTAGGCAAGTGATAAATTTGTTTCACAGGATTTTTGATAAAATGAGTTATATTTGATTTTACGTATTTTTACATATTTTGTCATAAATACATGTTTTTACATATTTCACAACTATTCAATTTTTTCCCACATATTTAGACATTTATACTGTTTTAATGTCTTTTTTTCAGAGTTCAGATTGACTGAAAGGTTATCATGACTTATATTATATCGACAATCTTTTAAATTCGAAAATTTTAAAGTGCACGTTATTATTAGTTGTAATCAAGATAATTAGATAACTAGATAAATAAAAAATGTTTATTACATTTTATTTTATTTTATTAATTATTATAAACGTTTTACGACAATATCAGCGATCTTTTGGATTTGAAAATTTAAAAATGAATGTCATTAATTGTAATCAATATAATTAAATATAAATTTTTTATTACATTTTATTATATTATTAATTATTATTATTATTTTTTTTTTTTATAATATTTATTTTGAATTCCTTAGCACATATTTTTGTTGTATAAATACATACTTTGGTTATACAAATACATATAAATCCGAGCCCTAGTAATAATGGAGTGCTTCACCCAACAGAATAAGCAGACTATAGTTAAAATATTCAGTTTGTGTATATTTTTCATTGAGTTTTCATTTTTTTTTTTTGTCCGTAAGGGGAGATTTATCCTGTCTAATCCCCCCCTCCCCAACATTTGTTCACCACTGATCATAAGAATATAAAAAAATGTCAGAAAGCGACAGTCAGTATTCAGTAGGTAGCATTGTTTATAAATACTTCTAGTTTTTACCATACAGTTTTTGATTTAGGATATAGTGTCAAAGGCATGCGCTAAGGTGTTTTAGCTTACTTAATCAATCACCATAACTTTTACAAAGTGGTAGAGCGGGGTTTCATGATCTGTAGCCAAATGATTAAGGAAAATATTTATTATTAAAACAAAAAGTTAAATATCTGAATATTAAGTTGATATTATTTTTTCAAACATCCTTTCAGTTTGACAATAGATCAATTCACTCTATAACTAAAGCTTACTACACAAATTGATCACAGTTTTACTATGTTGTACACTTGTACGTTCATAAGACGGTAATAACACAAGTGTGTGATGCATTCTCAAAATAATTTTTGACTAAATATTTATATTCATATTAATTTTTAATAATAATATAATACCAAATTATACATTTTTTAAATTTAATTATTAACTATTATACCAAACAATTCCATACTCTATATATTATTATTTATAATTTGAAATGTTGGAAATATTATTTAATTAAAAATGTACATTTCAATGAATCCAATAGTTATATATTTTATATAATTTGTTATTTTTACTAATGTACATTAAATGTTTATTCAAAATTAAATAAATAAATAGAAATGCTCATAAATCATTTAAAAACTGTATTATTGTAAAAAACTCACACACAAATACAGATAATGTTCTTACCCTCAAGTTTCATAATATATCGATTCACTCTAGTTTTTAAACTAACTGAGTTAAACGTGATCTACTGAGCACAAATTTGCAATGTTATGCACTGTAAGACGGAGACAACAAATATCTGTATATATGGCTCTTAATAAAATAAATGCATTTGACAAAACAAATTACCTAGAGATAAAAGTTGCTGCCGAGAAGCATTGCGTGAATTCCGTGCGCACAAAGATGTAGTGACTTCATCAGGAAACATGACATACTCCTCAGTATGATTAAACAATGCTTGTGCACGATGAACTTGTTTTCCTATTCAGAAAAATTGATTATTTATACAGTTTTAATGAAAACAAACACTAGTTTACCAGTTGTTCCAGCTCCAGTATATGCAATCAGACATCTACTAGTGGATAACTCCCAAAGTTTCACTACAGAATATTTGCCTGATGATAAGATGTACTACAAATGATAATAGAAAATTATTTAATATAAGTAATGTGTATAAAAATAAACATATTTATAAACATTTTCACCTTTTCATTTCTTGTAAATGTCACAGAACACACTTGACTACCATCATGTGCTCTTTCAAATGTGTTAACACATTTATTAGATATAGCGTCCCACAATTTAATTGAACCATCTCGACTAGAAGACACAAAATACTTGGCACCTGGTTCATACCTAATACATCATAATAAGCAATACAAATAATTGAATAGACATTACACATAATTTTTGTATACTTTATTGATGTAACAGGACCAGTATGCTGATTACTAGGAACTGAACAAACATAACATTGAGCTGTATTTATATCATAAAACCTTATGGGCTATATAGTCTCTACCGGGATGAAAACTTATACATGTTATGGGTTCAACATCCTGTAATGTTGTTGTATGCAGTTAAAATAATTTGAGAAAAGTAAGCTTGATTATACATCTTACGTTAAGAGTCTTAAAGGCTTTCTTCACAGATGTTTTTGAATAATCAAAAAGTTTTACATGACAATCTCGAGAGCCAGAAGCTACAATTGGTTTTTTAGGGTGGAACTCTAAGCGGGTCACTTCTTCCAAATGATCATCAAAATCCGAATTACTGGATGCCCCTGTCATTCTTGATTATCAGTACTGCCAATATTATGTGCTTTAGCCAGCATTCTTTCAACATCAAAAATCTATAAATGTTATTATACTAAGTCATTACATTTTATGTTATAAAATATAATTACTTTGATGCATCACTGCTTCCTATTGCGATTAACTGACCATCAGAACTAAATGCACCAGCCCTACAGGCTCCTTTGTGGGACGTTACATATACAGTTTCATACAGCGGTGGTTCAAGAGCAGTACAAATAACATCAGTTTCAAATTCTAAGTCAAATCAAATCAAATAAAGAACTTAATACACAAATATACGTGACAAATAAATCATTAAGCATACCAATGCCTGGTCCAATTAACATTTGCTGAATTGGATTTAAGTTTAATGCTTGTTTAGATTCTTTTTGTCTGTCGGTTTCATGTTGTAAACCTTTTGTCACTACACTCATGAGTCGATCCGATGGAGAACAAGGTGGATCAGCGTTTACTAGGGCAGCTAAGCTTGAAGCAATTGTGGAATGACCATCATAAAAGAGTTGACTAAACAAAATTGAAATGAGCTTAAATAAAAATACTATGGTTTATATTTTACTACGGTTTATAGTTTACCTTATGTTTAGTCTGTATAAATGATCTCTATTCTTAATATACATTTCAGGTTTGCCATTATTTATATCACTCCTCATCTTAAATGTCTATTGAACGCAATCTCAAACAAAAATAATCAATAAACAATAACACAATATAAAATTATTATTCGAGTTTTTTTTTTGATTATACTATTAAAAACACAACAATACCAAACGCACAATTCATCTACTCGAGTATACTGTATTTTAACTCTTTATTTAATTACTATTACAACATAATATTAATATCAATAGCCACCGAGTAGCCATAGTCATGATAAATTGATAACTAGTGATTGTCTGCGCCACATATATATATAATAACCACTGACTAAGATAGAGAGGACTGGAAACGATATGATGGGCGGGTGACGGGGAGCCGGTCTGCAATTGCCTCGGTCCCTCTACTCTTCCCCGCCCAAATGTGTACACAGCGCTAACATGCACGCTATCTGCTTGGTAAAATATCGACTATTTGTATAATATAATTGTAATTCTTACCATCATTACATTTTCCACCCAGCCGTAGGTAAGGCTCTACATATAACGGGTATGCTATGCCACCATTTTGCGACTCATTTATCAATGATAAAATAAAGGAGGAGAAATTCATATTCACATAACATTATTAGTCGAAAAATGGCGGCGTAGCATACCTGAATCTATAGTGCCCTACCATAGGTAGCGTTAAGACCAGCTGTGTACAGTAGAAATCGGTAGAGGCACTTCGGACCCGTTAAAAATGTGCTCGTTTCCAATCCTCTGTATCCTTAGTCCGTGATAATAACTAGATCACCCGACTTCTTCTTATCAATGACGCTGGTACAACTTGGTCAATACCATGAACTAAGAATCTAAGAAATAAGAATCTTCTTCATGGTCAATACTTACTATACCCGTCCACGGACTAAGATAGCTTAGTCCGTGTTTCCTTTAGGTATAACTTAAATTAACATAATCATTCATCATACTCCCTACACGTTCAATATAGGTACCTAGGTATAAGGCCTTATACTTTATATTATCTATTGGTTTTATACACATTATTATACATCAGGCCAGGTCCATCTGATAGATTTCGTTTTATTTATTTTAAAAGTGGCAATAAATAATAATCTATACACATATAGGAGACCGCCCCGATTCCCTCATCAACGCCCAGACCAAACCGCTGGGTCTAGAGACTTGAAATTTTCTACTGCAGAGGTTCCTTAAGCAATTTAGGGGCGCACTAAGAAAGGATTTTTCAAAATTCGACCTCTAATGGGGTAAAAGGGGGGTTGAAAGAATACAACAGTGACGTCATCCATCAAGCAATGTTTAGTTTAAGTATACAATAGGTATTGGTTTTAAAATATAAAACGTACGTACTTGATATTTGGAATAGTGATTCCTTAATCGATCTAGATGTGCAATAATAAAGGATTTTCTGATATTCATATTTTGAAGAGGTGGTCAAACAGGGATCTTAAGATTCACGGTGGAAATTGAAAATTTTTTTTGTTTAATAATGGTTGCTTTTGGTTGCTAGTTATACGTATATATGACTACGTTTACGCTGATTTATCCGTAAAAATAAAATGAAATAAATTAAAATAAAATAACACCCAAAATATAATACATAAATATTAAACGCTCCTAACAATTTGGGATGATAAACTATGACTTCAATACTATTTTAGGTACCTACACTGTATAAACATTTTTTTGAACTACAAACATATACTAATATTAAAGTACTATAGGTTTTATTTTATCACCCACCTCGCTGTGCCCGCAATCTACCACAGTTAGATTGCCTACCTGGTGCATAAAACACGGTGCTATTTATAGTCAATGATATTATAACCTATTTTTAAATTATTAATTCATAAATTGTAAGGTACATCAACAAACATATTTCCATATAGTACCTATTATAGTTCTTCAATCTCAATGATTAATTCTTTTAACTACTATTTTGAAAATAATTTAAATTTAGCTGTCGAAAAACCACTAGCTCTTGATAGTATTTGTGAGTGATTATTTAATACTCATTCACAAATAAGATACGCCCTTCTAGCACAAGAAAATATACATAAATTGTATACGTTAGGCCATGTATCTCATTTTCACCTAAAAAGTGAGATTGACCCCTCTTGACCCAAAGCCCAGAATTTAATCACATATTATAACAACAATCAGAAAAAATTTAAAACTGCTTATTGTGTAAGGGGCTGTCCATCGGGAAAACTACCAAATTCCCGGTGGGCCAATCCGCCTATGGTCTGTATAAATACATCATAGCTATGCACCAAACGCTTGTATTGTATTTTTTTTATATCATTGATAATAAATAATAATACTAAGTTAAGGAATAAAACTATTTTTTATCATTTTTAAATCATTAAGATTAGGTACCTCAAATTTGATATATTTGAACTTAACAAAATCTTGTATATAAAATTATAGTTTATGATAGTTTAATTAGCTATAATCATAACTAGAGCTCGGATGTTTATGACTTAGCATATTTTTTTCGCATTTTTGTAATTGTTTAAAATAGATATAATATTTAGTATACATTTAATAGTGTTCATAATTTATTTTGAATTAATATTAACACCTTTTTTGCGTATATTTTTTCATTTTTACATATATTTGTTAAAAAATAGGTATATTTTTGATATATTTAAAGGCATATATTAGCATATTTTTAAATGCATATTTTAGCATATTTTGAAATTTTGAAATGCATATTTTAATGACATTTTGGTCATTAACATCCGAGCTCTAATCATAACTATTGTATACACTTCAATTAGGTACTCAATTGACTATTGAGTTAGATATTAAGTATAAATAGTTTTTAGTGGGTCTTCGTAATATGAAAAAGCCATATTGTAATCAAGTGGTATGACAGTTTCGTATAGGATTCATAAGTCATGTATATCAGTGAAAATATTGTTTATTTAAAAAATTGAACATCTTAGAAATTATAATTATTTTAGTTACATTCATAAAACATAAAAAAATTTTACACATGTTAAATCTCAAAAATACAATTATTCAAAATATAATTTTAAACATGAATTTGATAATACTAATTCAAAACATTTTTTAAATTTACATTGAGAAAATATTATTAGGGAACTTGTCCAATCCATAATACTACATTCAAATATTCAATATAGTTTATATAAAAAAAATTTATCGACTGGTTATTTTGTAACCAATTTTATTGTTTATGTAATTTTTTTTGTACCATTTCTAACATTAATTGATTTCTGATTTTTGTTTTATACTTCTGCAAGCCTAAATTTTATTTGTGATCAAATAGTAAGTAATATAGATAGTATTTAAAGTATTTAAATGATAATAAATTAAATTTAGGCTTGCAGAAGTTATGTTTAAAATTATAAATCACAATGTATAAGGGTCATTTAATAGGGCATCCACATTGAACTCCATTACTTTGTCTGCAATTGGTTCTTGATTGTCCTGTATACTTCTAATAACTTCTTCAATGTCTAAATCACTTATCACAGGCAAATCATCCACATTTTGATCAGCTACAAATAATAATAATAAAATAATAATAAATATTATAAATTGCGATTTATGACAAATAAAATAACAGCATATTTAAGGTGACATCCATATTGCATGAATATAATTAATAAAATGTATGATACTACAAAAGTCACATTAAATCAGTTATTAAATAACTAATAAAAATTGAATTTGTTTTATGACTTTCTAATGACTTATAAAAAAAACTTTGTTTCAAAAATGTATTAATTTAAAATGTGTTTCCTCAAATATAAACCTATCATAAATATCTGATGTTTCAATAATGATTTAGTAGCACTAAAATTAAATTAAATTAAATAAATATAATTACATTGTTTAGGAGTTATATTATCAACAGCTTCATTTTTTGGAGCTGCATTTATTGTTTCAGATGTTGATGTTTTATTGATATTCTTCGGCACGCTTTGTCCTGAATTCTATAAATAATGTATATATAAAAATAATTAACCAATAATCTTAATAGATAATGTTAAAAGGCATGCGCAAACTCTTGATTCTGTGGAAACTCATAAAAATAAGAGCAATAGGGTCCACAAGCATTTTGAAAGCTATTAGGTACTGACACATATTTTTAAATAAAAATAATATAAAAAAGTCGGCTAAAGGATATTGCTTTACTGTACATTAGGTGTGATATGGGCTAGTAATGTATTCAATTTGATTACATTTTTAAGATTTTGATGAATTTTGTAAACTACTTTGTAAACTATTTTGAAATACTTTTAAAAAGGGTCAGGAATAAAAAAAATAATAAGGAAAAATGGGAATTTTACGTAAACCAGTTTTAAACATACCTAATTGATTTTATTTTGTTTTACAAATATTTAAGTTACAGGCATATTTTTTTTTTGTTATCATTTAAATTTTAAATTTTGACAAAATTCATCACAATCACATAAATTTGAAAATTATTTTGTAGTTAAAAATGTTTTAAATTTGTTAGTAAAAATTCACAACATTTTTAATTTGTATAGTTATGAAATGAATATTTAAAACAAAGTTTCTTATAAATAGTTTATGCTGTAACCAATAAATCTAAACAATATATAAATACATTTCATTTTTATAGATATTTTTAGTTCAAATTTGGTCTAAATTAAATATTTTAACTAAGAATAACGATTGTAGTTATTTTGTTGTAATTTAAAAATATTATTATTTGTGGGTATTTTAAACTTTTAAAGTATATTATTATAATTTATACACACATTATTTTAAAATGCAGTGTTATGGAAAAAATCAATTCAACCTACTGCATTACCAATAGTAAAATAAATTACTTTAGAAGCAATCATATCATAAAATTTACTAAGTTATATAGGCTAACTGACCATTTGTGCTCGGCAATTGTTTTTCATATACAATGATTTTATATCATTGAATTCAAATTTAACACATCTATTAGTGATTTAATTGATATAAAATTATGTAATTATATGTTTTGTTTAATGTTTATGCCTCATTAAATATTCCTTAAATAATTAATATTATTACCTATTACGTTAAAAATTAGTGGTTTTATGTAAAAATCAAACTTATCATATAGCTCCTGAGTAACAAGACCATCTCATGATTAGGAAAAAAAATATGTATATAATATAATGGTTGAAACTATATTATTAAATTATTTAAAAGATTGATAATGTAAACACACCTTTTTTGTACTTTTGTCAATAAAGAAGCTCAGCCCAGCTTCAATCGCTAAAATCATTAAATTATTCATCATAATTGAATTTACAAAAATAGTATATCTACTAATTTTTAAACTAAAAAGAATTATGTAACCTTCATTTTTTGAGAATATTTCCAATGAAAATAATATATGGTTGATTTTAATATCTACTCACAAACTTAAGAGGATGTCAGCGCACTATTTGGTTTCTCTCTCTGACCCACACGCAACATAACAAATTTTATCATGATTTCTAAAATTCAGTGAAATAACTTTGTAAAGATCTAGGATTATCTAGGTTATCTTATAGGCCTATATTTTAATTTTAAAGTGAGTTAAGAGGACGCTACACCCGCATGGGTTGGCTCCGTTTTACAAATGTACAACATAGCAAAAAACTGTTTTGCGCGGGATAGAACCACTCCCTCAGTATTTATAGTAGAATTACCAAAATTCCACAACGCATAGGGAACAACTTTATCTATGTCGTAGCCTTTTTATTATTTGGATAACATAAATAAAATTAAAGTTATCAGTTTGAGAATATAACAAATTTTATTGTTTTATTCATTTAATTATTAAACATTTTTGGTAAATGCTATCAAAAAAATAAAAATGCTACGACACAGATAAAGTTGTTCCCTACGAGTTGTGGAATTTTGATAATTCTACTATAAATACCGAGGGAGTGGTTCTATCCAGAGCATAACAGTTTTTTGCTATGTTGTACATTTGTAAGACGGAGACAACGCATGCAGGTATAGCGTCCTCTTAAGAGTATTTCTAAACTGTAAATTGTTTGTACATCCTTAAACTACTTATAACTCGCTTTAAAATAAAAATATAATAAAATTACTAGAGATGCCCTAGATAATAATCTTACCTTTAAATTGTATAAAAGGTGATTTCACTCTAATTTTATTTTAGAAATTATTATGATTATAATCATTATTGTGAGCGTAAAATTTGGTATGTTGTGCTTGGGTCAGGAAGAAAACAAATAGTGCACTGACACCCTCTTAAACATGAATATAGTATTATTTCTAGTATGGTTTTAATAATAACAGAATTTGGGAGACTATTAAGGTTGTTAATTGCAGAAACAATAAACATCAATAAATGATTTAAAGACAATCACAAAGTTTAAAGCTACCTTTTACACTATTTCTAAAATTTTTCTTAATATAATAAACGGTCAATGTATATAACTCATTGTTCTATAATGAACAATAATATGAGGTTTTTCTTACAGCCAGAAAGCCTTTAATTTAGATTATTAGGTCCATACTAAAATTTATTAATTACAATAAAAGTTAGTACACTTTTGTATAAAAATTCTGATTTGAGCAACTTGCGACAAGGGAGATATTGTATACCAGTACCTAGGTACCAAAATTAATTAAATAATTTTAAGATTAAAAATAAATATTATATTACATCAAGTGTCGAAGATGAAGGATATTCACGTTCTTTTGCCATTTGAATTGTCATATGGGTGTCATTAATATAAATTGTATCCTTGCCCATTAATTTTGTCCATGATCTGTTTTTTTCCAAAATCCTAATCAATCAAAAAATAAATTAGTGATGGAAGAAAAATACACATTGATTCAAAGTAGTTACTACTTACTGTTATTAAATTCCAGCAGTAGTTCATCGTATTCATGTTCTAAATTTCTCATCATCGCCACAATGATTTAATTTTAAAAATCTTTAGGCAACGGTTTTTCTTGCTAAATGATTTTGCCAAGTCAAATTCGAAAACGTATCACCGGACTTCGGATTCCTGTGAAATAAATACAATATTTAGATATAACTTAAAGATAAAATAATAAAAATGTATAAAACACATTGATACCGTACTAAAAATGTGGAGGAACTATCTACGAACAATATTATAAAACTCAAACAACTAACGAAACGAAATTACGACTTCATGCACGGCGATGTAAAATACAACTAAGCGTCTAAGCGCGACAATACCACACAACAGAACAATGAGCCTAGGGTCCGATGGCGCGACTGACTCGACTGACCAGTGACCAAACGATACCCAAGAATTATATTATTGATAATCAGGGGTTCGCATGATATTAAATGGTTATTGGTTAATAAAAATGTCGAATTCGATGTGAACCACGATTTAAGATAGTAGCATTGTAATCAGTGATAGTAGGTTGCCCAACGAATCGTGATAAAGTCTCTACCGAAATCACTATTGGAAAATTCACCACTAGCGCTTGTATGCAGTAATGGCATTTATACCGCGCTGGCCAGCCCGTAGATTATGCTTTCATATCAGCACACATCATGTAGCAAGCGCTAGTAGTATAATGTTCATAGACGGTGCCCATAGACATATAAATAAATATTATTAATATGTCTATGACGGTGCCATTCCTGGCCGGCCGTGGTGGGTGGTGCGGTGACGGCAGTTTGCGTTACAGTGATAGCGTTTCAGAATAATGATAAGTCAATACAACGAAAACGTTCAAATCAAAAACGACTAACGTGACTAGCATAGGCGGATTTTTTTTTGGGGGGGGGGGGGGGGCTTAAGCCCCCTGAATGTAAGAAACCACACTAGATGTCAAAATAAATTGTGTATTTTAATATACCTATATATACTTGGTGCCTCTGCTAGAATAAAGTAGGAGTACTGAGAGTAGCCACTAGTTAGTAGGTTGAAGCGTTTAAAAATGTATGTTTACGCTAATGGATAAGACAAAAATGTTAAGCCCCCCCACGGATGTGACCAAATATCCGCCTATGGACTGACTAGCTATTAGTAACATCAGTTTATTCATAATTCGTTTAATTCGATTCAAACTTATAAGAGATGTACATGAATCAGTGATTCAGAATCATGATAATATAATACGACTATTACGTACTTATGCTGTTTTTGTTTGTAACTATGCACAACCTAGTTTGTTTTTCCCGTATGCGTACTGAATAACATACGCAGCGCTGGCTACTTTCGCCTTATACTCAAACGCAGATATAGACAATGAAATATAATAGTAATATAAGTAGGCAGTGATAACGGCAGACGCCAAAAAAGACGTCATGATGGTTGCAGCTGGCCATAGATTATACATGTAGCTGGAATGGTTGGATGTTATCCTCGATGTAGAGAGTCTTCTATCATAACCACAGATATACATACTATAGTAGTATATATCTGTGATCATAACACATGATTAACGAAATATCCAATTTATCAATTGGCGGGTACTTCCTTCAAATCAAATCATTCATATTCATATGTTCCATAACAAAATTATTATCTTATTATGAGTTATTACTGTTATATAATAATTTTGTTGAGTTCTGACTTAATGAGTATTTTAATATTATTGCTATGTTTATTTATTTTATAATTTCATATCTTTTTTTATTTTAAACATGTTTTGCTTTTTATGAATTAGACTATTCATATGGATATTATATTATACTATTTATGATGCATGTTATTGAAAATATATTTTGTTTATAAAACTTAATTATTATTTTACCAATAATATTATACAACAATTTTATACATTTTTAAAAAAACGGGATACTTATATTTGGGATAAAATACGACTACCTACCTGAATTCGGGCCGCAATCGCCTGGCTACCTGCTAATATAATGTTCGCATAATTACAAAGGCAAGCGAGTCCACGGGTTTCCTATTTTGCTTGGGGAACGCCAGGTAAACAATATTACATACGTTAGTTCCTACACGGACATATGTAAGTTCCTATACGGTAAAAACCAGGTAAGTATGTTAGTTCCTACACGGTGGAAAAAGGTACATATGTAAGTTCCTACACGGCGGAAAAGGTTAAATATGTATATACGAATTTACAAAAATAAATATAAGATTAAAAAAATATAATAAAAATCTCCATAATGCAAAATTTTATATTTTATTTTTATATTAAGGTTGATTTTTATAACTTAAAAATTTAACATAATCGTATTGATTAATTTTGTTTGTTGTATAATCAGAATTTTTTTCCTTTATGCCACAGCACCAACAGGCGTATCGTTTTAATAATACTCGGTCCAGCCGTAGCTAACTAATATACACTCAAATGCACTTTATTTAAAGCAAAACGTATACCTACCCACGAAATTACAGGAAAATACGACAATCTACAAGCTGAAAATAGTATCCCGACTAGATTTTTATTATATTTTTTAATTGCCATATCAAACTATATTTATTTGTAAAAATGCGTTATGACGATTTTTTTATATTTTTTCAATCACTATATTATTATATTATATTTTTTTGTGTAATGCGCTATAACGATTTTTATCGAAAAGCATTTAATAACTTAATAATCTGAAAGTGTTACGAAAATTGTCAAACTAACTGAACAATACTTTAAGTGTATTATTATTGACAAAAGGCAATTATTTTTATAAATTTATATGGATCAAAAAATAATCGTAATAGTGGTTCAAAACTCTCTTGCAAATTGAGCATTTTTTAAAAACCATTAAAAGTTGTTTTTATCGTTAAATCTAGTGTTGGTGAACTGGACATTAACCGCAGACTAGTTTCCACCTGCCCTAATTTAAAAAAAATCAACGATATTGATAATCTTTTGAGTCGTTGTGTGTGTGGCATGTATTTTGTATAACGATTTTCACATGTAGTACAAAATTGTGAATAATATAAAAAAAGGTGGATAAGTGGATGTTGCTCTGCTGTACAGTAGGTTAAAAGTGGGTCACTGTAATGGATGGTGTTAAATTTGAATCCAATGATATAATATCATTGTATAAGAAAAACGATTCTAAGCAAAAACGGTCAGTTAGCCTATGATATTACCAAGTATATTTGATGATATTATAGTGAATAAAGTAATTTATTTATAACCTATTTACGTGGAGCCTTGTTTTAAATTTTCAATCCTTAGCTATAAAAGTTAAACATTTTATAAATTTTTAACTACAAAATAATTAACATATTTTAAATTTGATATGTTGTCAAAATTTTAACTTAAAATGCTTATAAAAAAAATTGTGCATATATATTTTTAATATTCTTCAACTAATATTGTAATAATATATATCAGGAGCCTTGCATTAAATTTTCACGCTTTTTTACCCAACAAATAAAATTTTATTGATATTTATAAAAAAAAAAACTAAAAAAATTTAAAACTGACAATGTTCGTAAACAGCTCAAAAAGAGTCAAATTATTTTCAAAATTTTATCGTGTATAGAAAATACTAATATAAACATTCAGTGAAATTTTTAACTATCTACAGTCATATTTTTTTTAATTACAACAAAATAAGAAAATCGTTACATGAAATATCGAGTGAATATCAAATGTTGTAAAAATATGAATTTCAAACGCTCAAAAAAATTTAATTTGACTTTCTTGTAGACATTTTTTTTTTTGATAAAAGTAGACAAACTTATGGATAATCTTGTATTACATTTTCAAATCTTAGATTTAAAAAGAAAAATTTTTATGAATTCCCAACTCAAAATAATTTGTTAATTTTCGTGATTTTTCCGTATTTTGTCAAGATTTTAATTTTAAATACTTATAAATAAAAACTATGACTAAGGATTTTTAATATTTTTCAAATATCATTGTAACAATATAGTAGGAGCCTTGTATTAAATTTTCAAGCTTTTTTACCTAACAAATAAAGTTTCATTGACATCCATAGAAAAAAATACTATTAAAATTGAAAACTGAAAATGTTCTAAAACAAATCAAAATATTTTTAAAATTTTGTCATGTATAGAAAATGCAAATATAAACAACCAGTGAAAATTTCATGTATATACGTTCATTTGTTTTAGAGTTACACCAAAAACCAAAATCGATTTTCTCGAAAACAGATTTTGCGTAAAAATTCCCGTTTTTCCTTAATTTGTATGTTGTTTTTCACGTCGCTTTTGAAAACTACTGGGGAGTTTTTACTTTTGACTCCCCAAAGTACCAACTAGATTCACTTTCCTATCAGAAAAGTTACTGTTGAAGAAAACCCAAGCACTTTTACTGTCCTAAAAAGTGATGAAAAAAACAAAAAAAAAGCACACATCATTGTAAAATCAATACATCATTGCTTCGCTCAGAATCTAAAAAAACCAATCATATTCGCAAGATACGAAATCGAGAGTAGTATAATAAATATAATAATATATATAAGTATAATGATATTATGTATTTTAATAAACTCTAACCGCATAATATTAGCTTGTAAGCCGATAGAGAGATCATACCCTATTTCTCTTCTACCATGATATAATTAACCAGTAAGTTAGTTATATCATGTCTTCTACGTATAAAGAAACAACAGCACAAACCCCAGTCCAGTGGTTTGATTAGGAAGGGGTTGGATTTGGGTGTCGTATCCCCCCGTGACTTTTTTTTTATTCTAATGAATATTTATGTACCTATTTGTTTAATTATATAAATATAAAATGTAGTATATTTTATAGAATACAGATTATTTCATGAATCTACTTGTTAAAGTACATTTTAAAAGTTTATTATAATATGTAATTGTTTATTTTAATGTACGCACTATGTAATATACATGTACCTACTTATATAGGTATATAGAGGTTCTTATGATATAAACCAATTTTTTTTTTTTGGTGTGTGGTGGAAATGGGTATATGTATTCGTCCCCCCCCCCCCCCACAAGCATGACCAAATTATGCCATTGCCTGAGTCACTAGTACCTACTTATATATATTTATATTTACGCACGATTATTGTAAATGTATTGCTTTTCTGCCTCTACGCGTAGGTAGTAGGTAATAATAATATTAATGATATAATGGCACACCTTTTCAATTTGATACGCACTAGTGTACTACAATAATATTTTTATAGAAATGAATCCGTTGAGTAATATAATATATTAAAATATAAACTACCTACCTAGCTGCGTGTATTGTATAAACGTAAGTAAAGTCCCTATTCTTTGTAGCGTCACTTACCGGTCTGGACATAGGTCGGTGTCTAGACGCGGCGCCATGGAGCTGTGCTGTTCCTTATTTGAGTTTGACACTATAAGGAAACCGTACCATAACAGACGAATGTTGAAAGGTGTGGGGTGCCGGGGTATACTGACCACCCCAAGCGGGTGGTTATAATATATAGGTATATAAAGGAAATTTGTACAATGTACTTGTATTGTATTGTACCTATTCATTTCGAACAAAGAATCTTGCCCGAGTGCATCTAACACATGTTGTGTGACATTCCAACACAGCACACAATGGTGACTCTTATACAGTTATATATTTTATACTAAGGATGGCCAAATGATTAAGATCTACCTGAGGGTGTATTTTTTCTTGTATGATCAACTAATGTAAAATATTTTATATTAATAATACACATAGGTAGGTAGGTAGATACTTCTATAAATAATAAAATAAAAGTGTACCTATAAAGTTATCTAAAACGAATGTTTTTAGATAGTTTTAAAATGTATTAACGTTATACTGTTGTTGTAGAAACGGGTCGTTGCTTATTATGTCCAGTTGATTATAATCTCGGTAATAGTCACTAACTCCTAAACGAAGACGCGGCTCTAAATGATCGTTAGAAAGTATAGCTCAGTACATCTTATAAGGCTTTTATAACTTTAATGTGAGATAATGCCATTTTGCACGAACCGGTTAATCCAAAATATGTATTTAATAACTGTACCTACAATAATTAATAAACTCTAACAAGGGGACCGAATCGTCCAATATCGACCGTTTGGCCCTGTATTGTATAATAATATGTATGGGTACGTACGATCGGCACAGCACACTATCGGTATAATCGACGTTGGCTACCCACCGGGTGGTCAAGGTTATAGCGGAGAGAACACAATACAAATGCGGTACATGGTATTTTGCTCCACCGATAGCCGCAGTCTCGTAAAGGTCTCGATTAAAATTGTTCAAATACCACTGTGAATTATACTCAACAGAATATTAAAATACTTTGACAAGGAATATTTTTTACTGAGTTTTGTATTACCTACGTATTTTAAATACTTTTCGAAATAATATTCTGAATCTGTACTTGAATACTTTTAAAAAGTATCTCCTTTAAGACTACCAATAATTACCTACATTGAATTGTGTATGTAGATAATTTGTGCCGAAATATAAAAAAATATGTAATTTGTGTCACATCTAATCATCTAAATGTGGGTAGCTATAATGTCACTGGCCATCTTCAAATTTGATCGACTAAAATAAAGTATATTTTTCACTAATGTGAGTATTTTATTCGGATCAAAATTATATAAAAATATTATAGGTAGGTACACAACATACGTGGTTTAACTATAAAGTATACGTTTCGTATCTCTTTTTTTGGCTTCACAAGTCAGGTTTTGTTAACAAATAACGATATACCTCCCGGGGTGCACTGTATATATGTTTATATAGTATTATATATATATATATATATATATATATATATATATATTTGCAGTTCAACTGTCAAAGAAACATAATATATAATATAACTACACGAGTGACCATGTGTTCGTCCGGTTTATATTATATTTATTATACCTACATTTAACGCAGAGCCTTTTATTGTAATGAAATAAAAATAATAAATTCGACCGAGGGGAATGTTCATCGTATTGTACATTGTCACGTTTATTGCAGGGTGTGGGTACTGGGTTTCATGTGGGATTTCGTGGAAATACGACACATCTACCAGATGTTAAGAAAAATAATTCTCGGGAAAAAAGGTCTGTTTTCTAAAATAACTAATATATAGTTATTACTAAATGTTAGTTAATAATATTAAGAATTGAGAAATAATAACTAATAAAATATAAAAAAATACTAAATCTAATAGTTGTATAAAAATTTAGACCAAGACTACTTTAGGGGCAACCTTTGTTTTTTTTTTTTATTTAAAGCGTCTAAAGTTTTTAAAGCATTTTTAGCTTAAAAGTTACGGTTAAATAACTATTTTTGCTCCAGCTGCCCCACTCCTGACTGTTGTTCACTGGTAAACGCATCATGCAAAAAAACTACGATTAGGGGTTCGACATATACAAATGCAAACACCATTTTTGTTATTTGTCAATTTAAAACGAAAATATCCCTCGACTATTGGTATGCAACACCACCACAAGTCGTAGGGTCGTAGGGTAAAAAATTGCATTTTGCAATTTGCGCACAGCAAAAGCTGCGCTGCGCTCGGGCAATAAAATCGAGGGCAGACGGATAACCTAAACCTAACAGGTAAACTTAACATTGTTAGTTACAGTGACACAAGTATTATATTGGGTTACTTCACCGGCCGGCTCCGGTCACCAAAGTAGCCAAACTGAAGGTCGTCCCGTCCACCCGGCATTATAGTAGTGTTGCGCGCATGAGTTACTCGTGAGTATAAACGTAAAATACTAAAATCATGAATTTTGAAATGCTATAACTTCTATAATAATGATTTGCACAAACTTGTTTATTGCACCATCGTTCTTAACTCGTCTATACAATCCTTTTGAAAAAAAAAAGGTTGCCCGGTAAAGTAGACTTAACCTTTGTAGAATTTAAAACATTAATACTTTAAAAATGTTTGTGCATGCTAAAATGCGGTATAATATAACACGCGTTACCTTTAATAACAATATACATATTAAATTTACTATTTATTTTTATAGATTATCTGAACTGCTTAATAATTAATAATATAGTTACCTACTATAGGACCCTGAAAAGTTAAATAAAAGCTATTGACTTTTCGACTAGATTATAATTCAATTATTTAATTAAATGCAGTATTTTAAAAACATTTAATTTGTTGGTGGAGGTGTGGCCGAGTGGTGTAAAATGCACCTCCATAATTCTTTTTCCCGGGATAGTCGAATTGCACTTACTACCTAAAAAGAAATGGTCGAATTGCACTTGGGTTCAAAAAATTTAATGGTCGAACTGCACTCGGGTAAAAAACAGGTAGTGGTCGATTGCTTCTCCGCATTCTGGCATAAACTTCTGCAAGCCTAAATTTTATCTATGATCATGTTAATTATTATTATTAATAAATTGTATGGATAGCATTTAAATGATAATACATTTAATTTATGCTTGCAATTAGTGTTCAGACTTTTCTAGATAATTATTTGTTTATATTTTATCTTATCTAGATAAATAGTTACAAGTTATCTAAAGATTCTTAGATAATTTTTTTTACTAATCTAAATAAATTAATCTATAGATTCATTTTTTATTGATAAAAATCACGAAATTGTAAAAAACCTAACGCATTTTTAAATATTTATACAGATTCTCAAATAAAATGTATGGTTTATAAATTATAAGTAATGTAATTATTTTTATTTACGTCATTATTATTATTATGTTCCTAGTGTCCAACTAAAATATACCTAAATTTAAAACCATTTAAAAAATAATTGTAACTTTTTATTTATCTAGATATTAAAGGATTTATCTTTATCTACATCTAGATAAATATGAGTTAAGTTATCTATTATATATATCTAGAAACATTTGAGTTGCATTATATTTATCTTTATCTAGATAACAAAATACTTATCTAATCCGAACACTGCGTGCAAAAAACAAAAATCAGGAATCAATAAAAAAAGGTATGAGAAAATGTACACTGCAGATAGGTAATAACTAATAAGCAATAATATTGTTTATAAATAACATATACAAAATAAAAACAAATACAATTTCATTTTTTTACAACGAATGAGGGTCGTTTAATAGAGAATCCACATCGAATTTGTCGGTAGTTACATCTTGGTTGTCCTTCATACTTCTAATAACTTCTTCTATATCTAAATCAGTTATCTCAGGCAAAATAACATCTGATTTTTGATCAACTAGAAATAATAATAATGATTATAAATAGTGAAAAATAAAACATAACATATTTGAGGTGACAATGTGACATCCAAATTGCATGAACATGAATAAATAAAATGTATGAGTCATATTAAATTGGTTATTAAATTTTTTATGAAAACTGAAATTATTGATCTTTTAAGAATTTATAAACAAATGTATTAATTTCAAATGTGATTTCTCGAAATAATAAATTCAGAATTTATAAATATATCATTAATACAATTTTTAGAATTGTGAGTTTATAAATCAGAATTCAGATTATATAATTTACTATTTGTAGTTACGTCCGCTTTATAAAATATGCTAGGCAAGTAAAATGTATTTTTCAATTGTACATGACAGGCGACCGCCACTTTATAAATGTTTAAGCATATCAATAACCTTTGACACAAATACCTAGACAATATTTTAAATGTTTGATATAAATTCGATAAAAAATGTGAACATTTGATTTACACATGATTTAATTGCACCAAAATTAAATTTTATAAACTTACATTGTGCAAGAATTTTATTATAAAACTCTTCATTTATTAATTCAGTATCTGATTTTTCAATAATATGAGCGTCTTGTCCGGTATTCTATAAATAATAAACAAAATAAATGAACGAACCAATAATAATTTAAATAAATAATGTTATACTATTACTAAAACAAATATTACTTGCTTTAAGAGGATGTCGCACATGCATATGTTGTCTCCGTCTTACACACGTACGGCATAGAAAAAACGTACGAAATACTTGGTTAATAACTTTTTTTGAAGTTCCGATAACGAAAAAATAAAAACGATATAGCACAGCCAAAGTTCTTCTTTTTATGTTAAAGAAAAGAAAGAAAATGTCGTTTCTTAGTTATGACTATATTTTTGCCATGTTGTACAAATAGACGGAGAGACACATGCGGGTGCAACGTCCTCTTATCTTATTCCTAAAAATCATACACTATTTAAAAATACAGGTGTATTTATACTTATTTATAGAAATGGTACCTATATCAGGCGACAGCCTTCTAAATATTTTAATTTATATATTCAAATCATTATTCAAAACCCTATATTGCTTTCAGTGCTGTGCATTATCTAGATAAAAATATTTATCTTTTTATCTTATCTAGATAAATAAAACTGCTATCTGATTATCTGCAGATAATTGGATAATATTTTTATTAATTTCACTTGATTTTTTTATATAACTTTTAATACTTATTTGAAATTTAAAACAACGCGAAATATGTCACAATTAGTTCACAAGGCATCATCTCAACTGCGTAAGAAAGTTGAATTTTGAATGTTAGTATGTTGTATGTTAAAAACCAAACAAAAAAAAGGTGGGTAAGTGGATGTCGCTCTGCTGTACAGTAGGTTACAAGTGGGTCACTTTAAATTTGAATTCAATGATATAATATCATTGTATAAGAAAAACGATTCTGAGCGAAAACGGTCATATAGCCTATGATATTACCAAGTATATTTGATGATATTATTGTGAATAAAGTAAATTATATATAACCTATTTACGTGGAGCCTTGTTTTAAATTTTCAATCCTTAGCCATAAAAGTTAAACATTTTATACATTTTTAACTACAAAATAATTAATAATTTATAAATTTAATAAATGTTGTCAAAATTTGAACTTTAAATGCTTATAAAAAAAAATTGTGCGTATGTATTTTTAATATTTTTCAACTGCTATAGAATGATATATCAGGAGCCTTATATTAAATTTTCACGCTTTCTTACCCAACAAATAAAATTTTATTGATATTTATAGAAAAAAAAACTAACGGTCAAACCCTACGGTCATTTGTTTTAGAGTTACACCAAAAACCAAAATCGATTTTCGAAAATTCGAAAAAAAAACACATCATTGTAAAATCAATTTTTTAAAAATAAGTTATTATTTCATTAATCAATAAAATTAAGTGTCCAGATATTTTAAAATTTCCAATGTATTGATATGCGTTAAACGTTCCTTTTTTTTATCCAAATTTTAATCTATATATATATATATATATATATATATATTATATAATTCAGGGCTTGAAACCATTATTAATTTAATCGGTTTTATACCGGTCCTGTTGTTAGCGGTAACTAATTACCGGTACTAGATTCAAAATTACAGGTTACCGTTAAGTGATAATCGCTTTAAAAAAATGTCGGTTACCGGTAACCGATTGAATACCGGTTTTCTAAAAAAAAATTGTACTACACCTTTGTACCCCTATACTTCATACAATATTCGTGTTGTTATAGGAATCAAGCTATTTTTAGATTTCCCAGTACAATATACGATGAGGGAGACCGGGACTATCGACTTTCGAGTACCGTCATTACTCATTACAAACCAACGATATTTTATGTTATAGATAGGTAAGAAATAGAAATGTAAAATACTAATTTTTTGAATTATTATTACTATTTGAGACTAGGGAAAAAAACGAAGATATAATAGTATGATTTTAGAATAGTTTTAAGAAGTTATTATTTATTATACCATTAGTAGCTATGAGCGTATAATCATTTATGTAGCTAAAATAAATTAAACATAATATTATTATAGTTAATACGTAACGGTAGTCAGTATTTATAAATACCGGTAATCGGTTCTTAACCGGTTAAAACATATTACGTTATTATAACGTTTTATGTTAGCTGAAAAATTGTCACGGTAACCGGTAACCGATAACATGGAGTACAAATAGGCTTATAATAACGGTAACCGATTATTGGTTCCCCAAAATTCCAGAAAATTACCGGTTTTCGGTAAATAAATAATATTCATTGGTGCGTTAATGAAATGCATGTGCAGGAGCAGTCCAATATTTCTTTTACACATAGTCACACAAAATTACTTCGATGAGTCACTTACTTCGCGCATATTTACATGGCCAGACAAACATATTATACTGGTGTAAATCAGGACGTAAATGCGTCATGGTTCACGCATGTGAATTCTGATTCGCTGCCGTCCGTGCACTGCCACCTACTGCAGCCAATCCCAGCGGTGCGTTTCACCAGACTTATTTAGAATAGAGTATAATATGTGTGGTCATGTAAATAATAAGTACGTAATTAGTGACTCGTCGATGTAATTTAGAATGACTAAATAAAATTGTTAATGCAAAACTTCTTAAAAGCGGCCGGAATCCCTTAATATTAAAAATTAATAACTAAATAGTACATTACACCATGTGGAGAAGATCTAGGGGTTATGAGGTCCATTTTCTTTAAAATTGCTACTCGGACATCACTTATATCAATTTTATCCTTGTTAGATAATCTTGCACATGATTTCGCTTCTTCCAAAATGAGTGATATGCATCCTAATCAACCAAACTATAAATCAGTAACGAAAAAAAATAATATTTTGTTTGAGAGTATAGTTACTGTGATTTAATTCCAGTAGGTGGTTCAAAATATGTCCATCATTGTCTTCATGTATTCCAAAATATCTCATCATCGACATTATCGTTTTAGAATTAAGAACGAGTTCTTTTTGCGAAGACGACATGATTTTGTTAAGTTAAAACTTATAACGTATCGCTGATCTTCCGATTTTTATTAAATAATAAGTAAAATTATTCAGTTATAACCAATCGATAAAATAAAAATATGTATTGATTATGAACATTTAAAAAAAAACAGTTACCAAACGAAGGTTAGCACGCACTAGTATCAATATGAAGACTGAAGTGACCCTGTCGATGCTCAACAAAAGAGACCTTTTCGTTCTACTCATCCCCACTTACCGAAGGCAGTAATTGGCGGCGTTCGGCTAAATCGAACGAATTTAACAAAAAATGTGTAAAATATTCGTTATCAATTTTAAATTTGCCGCGCAACTTAACGCGCTAGTTTTACAAACCCTAATGAAAAAATACCACGAGGTGCGTAACATAGAGTCACAGTTCTAATGAAACGCACTATAGAACTATAGTAGGTGTTTGGTCAAGGACGCTTGCAGTGTCACACCACACAATTTAAGCCTGGGTACCTATTATAATTTGGTCTTGAGTGGTTAAATAGAATTAAATATGATGATAAACTGCCATTAGGAAACCCCGACACTGTCAATTTTTAAAAACAATGTGTAATATATTTTTAAAAAATAACTAAGTTTTTCAATAATAATTTTGTACTTAATTTATTAGCAAAAAATTGAATGATTTTCAAAATAAGAAAAAACTAAAAAGAACAACAATTTTTAGAAACTTGTCAGCCAACCTCCTCGTGGTGTTTGTTGGGTTAGTCTAATAAGCTGTATATTTGACTAAATATTGAAAATAATATATAATGACCAGGGAATCAACTCGTACATACCTCTTGATGACCCGGGAATCAACTCGTACCCCAGGCTGGCGTCATTTTAGTTTTTTGAGGGTGTGGGGGGGGGGCAAAATTTTTGACCGGCCTAAAATAAAACTGAAAAAAAAATATAAATATTGTAAATATTATTACGCGTGTATCATTTATGATGAATAAAACCGAAAAAACAATAAACCAATACAATTTTAATTTTGATACCTACCTTATATAGAAAAAAGTTAAATTATGGACCGGATTAATCTCTTGCTGCCACTAAAACTGAAGTCTGTGCACTAATATGAAGATAGCAACGCATTTATAAAGTATAAATAAATCCAAATCAAATTTAAAAGACCATGCAAATTTTACTATTATACATCCCAGTCAAATTAGACGAAAAATATCCTTATCTCCGAAAAATTATCACCAAGCTGAATTTCGGTACGTATTATATCGTACCTTTATTAGGACTTAATAAACAACGTTTGAAAACAAGCCCGGATTAAGTTAATTTTGGGCCCTGGGCCAATTAGTAATTAGATATTCATAATCCATATTTTATATAAAACGTACTATCCGTAGTGGAACCACTATCGATATCCGTTGTTTGAGTGAAAAGTCCACATCTATATCATAATATACGTGGAAAAGATTATTAGAGGTCAAAGGTTAGGAATACTTTAATATCTACCTTTTAATTTTGTCGCATATAGGTACTATATACCTAGAATAAAAATAGTTTCAAACAAAAATTGTAGGACATAGATATTATGTTGTTATAATATCAATTTATGATGTACCTACAAGTAACCGTTCTAGAGGTATACGAATTCATGATCCATATTCGTATGGTTCTTAATTGTTATATATACGCAATTTTGTAAGGTAATTAAAATGCGTAAACCACGGCGGAACTGCCGGCCAATAGACAATAAAATATGTATAATACATTATGAGTACCTATACTAACCTACTGTTTGTTAGCTAAAGCCGTAGTTTCTAATTTTCTAATTATGTTATACTTCAATAATTTTAATTTAAAAGAAAATGTTAAGCACAAATCGTATATAATGTAATGTATTATAAATGAAATTAATAATATAATTTATAAATTAATTACAACAAAATAAGTAAATCGATACTTGAGAAATATTTTATAAAAATTTGAAATTAAAATGACAGTAAAAAAATGTTAATTATGTATTTTGTACTGCCATTTAAACAATATAATAGGAGCCTTGTATTAAAAGTTAAAGGTTTAACCCTACAAATAAAATTTTATTGACATTTATAAAAAAAAAGGTGGATAAGTGGATGTCGCTCTGCTGTACAGTAGGTTACAAGTGGGTCACTGTAATGGATGGTGTTAAATTTGAATTCAATGATATAATATCATTGTATAAGAAAAACGATTCTGAGCGAAAACGGTCAGTCAGCCTATGATATTACCAAGTATATTTGATGATATTATTGTGAATAAAGTAATTTATAAATAACCTATTTACGTGGAGCCTTGTTTTCAATTTTCAATCCTTAGCTATAAAAGTTGAACATTTTATAAATTTTTAACTACAAAATAATTATTAAATTATAAATTTGATAAATTCTGTCCAAATTTGATCTTTAAATGCTTATAAAAAAAAAACTGTGCCTATGTATTTTCAATATTTTTCAACTGCTATTGTAAAAATATATCAGGAGTCTTGTATTAAATTTTTACACTTTTTGGCCCAACAGATAAAACTTTATTGATATTTATAGAAAAAAAAACTAAAAAAATTGAAAACTGAAAATGCCCGTAAACAGCTCAAAAAGTGTCAAAATATTTTCAAAATTGTATGGTGTATAGGAAATGCTAATATAAACATTCAGTGAAATTTTCATGTATCTACAGTTATTCGTTTTTGAATTACAAGAAAATAAGGAAATCGGTACATGAGAAATCGAGTGAATATCTAATGTTGTAAAAATATGAATTTAAAACGCTCATAAAAATTTAATTTGACTTTCTTGTAGAAATTTTTTTTTTGATAAAGTTAGACAAACTTATGAGGAATCTTGTATTAGATTTTAAAATCTTAGATTTAAAAAGAAAATTTTTTATGAATTTCTAACTCAAAATAATTTGCAAATTTTCGTGATTTTTCCGTATTTTTTCAAGATTTGAACTTTAAACGTGTATAAAAAAAACTGTGACTAAGGATTATTAATTTTTTTCATCTGCCTTTGAAACAATAACCTAGGAGCCTTCTATTAAATTTTCAAGCTTTTTTACCCAACAAATAAAATTTTATTGATATTTATAGAAAAAAAATTTAAAAAAACTGAAAACTGACAATGTCCGTAAACAGTTCAAAAAAAGTCAAATTATTTTCAAAATTGTATTGTGTATAGAAAATACAAATATAAACAACCAGTGAAAATTTCATGCATCTACGGTCATTTGTTTTAGAGTTACACCAATAACCAAAATCGATTTTGTTAAAAATCGATTTTGCGTAAAAATTCCCGTTTTTCCTTAATTTTTCTTTTGTTTTTCACATCGCTTTTGAAAACTACTGGGAAATTAAAATTTTGACCTCCCCAATGCACCAACGATATTCACTTTCCCATCGAACAAGATACTGAAGTCGAAAATCGAAGCATTATTTCGACTACTTATCGTGTACACAGACACAAAAATAAAAAAAAAAATAAAAAAAAAAAATAAAAAAAAAAACACACATCATTGTAAAATCAATACATTCATCGTTTCACTCAGAATCTAAAAAAGCAAAAAAATTGGAAACTGAAAATGTCTGTAAACTTTTCAAAACAAGTCAAAATATTTTGAAAGTCTTATGGTGTCTAGAAAATGCTAATATAAACATTGAGTTAAAATTGGAATGTATCTACCGTAATTAATTTTAGAGTTACACTAAAAACCAAAATGATCGATTATGTCAAAAACCGATTTTGCGTTTTCAAATTCCTGATTTTTCTTAATATTTTTGTTTTTTCTTGGGCTTTTGATAACTACTGGGAATTTTCAACACATGAATTTACCACCTAGATTCAATTTACCATCGAATAAGATACTGAAGTTGAAAATTGAAGGATTATTTGGATTAATAATATCGTGTACACAGATCTCAGACACAAATAAAAAAATTAAAAAACATACATCATTGTAGAATTAAAATATTCATTATTTATTTATTATTCATTATTCAAAATATAACATTTATTGAATTAAATTAAATAATTATATAATTATATTAGATTCATGATATATCTATAATAAATGTCCAATTTGGAATGTCCTTTTGGTTCAATACTCCATAGTCTATAGATATTGACTCTCTTAACATCAGGCGTTATTTAATAGATATAATATTTGTCTAATATTTTAAATAATACTATAAACTACTCAGCTATTTTAAATTTAATTGGATTTAGAATCCCTAGTATGTATACACGTAATTCTGATTTGATCCATATACCTAATTTTAATACAAAATATGTTATAGTTTTGTTTTATAGACTAAAATGTTGTCTTTGTATTTCTTGTTATTTTAGATTTTGAGCGGAGCGATGAATGTACCTATTGATTTTACAATAATGAGTATTTTTTTTTATTTGTGTCTGTGTACACGATAAGTAGTCAAAATAATGCTTCGATTTTCAACTTTAGTATCTTGTTTAATGAAAAAGTGAATCTAGCTGGTGCATAGTGGAGGTCAAAATTTTATATTCCCATTTCCCAAGTGCTGAGAAAAATAAAAAAAAAATGAAGAAAACCAGGAATTTTTCAACAAAATCGATTATGGTTTATGGTGTAACTCTAAAACAAATCTCTGTAGATACATGACATTTTCACTGGTTGTCTATATTAGCCTTTTGTATACACGTTAAAATATTTTGATTCGTTTTGAACTGTTTATGGACATTTTCAGTTTCCAATATTTTTAGTTTTTTTTTTTCTATGAATGTCAATAAAATGTTATTTGTTGGGTAAAAGTCTTGAAAATTTAATACGAGGCTTTTAATACATTGTTACAATAGTAGTTACAATATATATTAAAAATATATAGTCAGAATTTTTTTTATAAGCATTTAAAGTTCATATCTTGAAAAAATACGTAAAAATCACAAAAGTATGTGCAATTTATGTAGTATTAGAAATTTATAAAAATGTTTGTTTTTAAATCTAAGATTTTAAAATATAATGCAAGATTCCTCATAAGTTTAATAGGTTATATATAAATTACTTTATTCACAATAATATCATCAAATATACTTGGTAATATCATAGGCTGACTGATCGTTAATTGTTAATGTTTTACTATCATAGGTAAGGATTGAAAATTTAAAACAAGGTTCCACGTAAATAGATTATATATAAATTACTTTATTCACAATAATATCATCAATACTTAGTTATATCATAGGTTGACTGGCTGTTTTCACTCAAAATCGTTTTTCTTATACAATGATATTATATCATTGAATTCAAAATTCACACCATCCATTACAGTGACCCACTTGTAACTTCTGCACGGGCGATTGTAAACTCCGCCAGAATACCGGTTAGATAAAAAGGTAATTAAAAGGTCTAATGTAAACTACGCCAGTTTTAATTTCTTACCTGCTCACATTGCCAAATGCCTTCTCACATTAAATACGTGGCGATGGATCCACGTAGAAATTGATAATATTTTCAATATTAGATCTATTAATTTATTAATAGTTAAAAATAATTTTAACAGTATTTTCAATGATGATATCATTAATATCGGCAGTAGGTAACTTAGGTATCCTTTGACGAACATAATCATTTGTAGTGTTCTTCCGTCAGTGTCTGTTAAAGTGTATTAAACAAAATATGTCCGAACGAATTATGTCGCAAAAAAGTTTTGATATACAATTAATTACTGGCCAAAGAGGCAATTTATTGGTTTTATTTAAAACTTTAAGTATAACAAAAATATCAGACACGCGACTGGTGAAATAAAATAGAGGTGTAATAACAAAAAAAAATTTTGTAAGTTAACAGTTAAGTTAATGAAAAGCCAAAAGTAACTAGTTAAGTTAAAAAGTTAAAAAGTTAAAAAAATAAAACTAACTTTTTACCTCGTTAATGCCCAGCCTTGCTCTTAGCCGTTAGAGAATTTTTAATTTTATTTATTTTTGGCTTCATTTTGATATATTTTATGTAAAATGTATTATTTACTTAACTATTATACTTTAATGTGGTCGATTATAAATTATTACTATGAAAATTATGAATATTATATAATAATATAAATTGTATATTCTTAGCTGTTAGGTTAGTAATTTTTCATTTTTATATATTTTTGGCTTAATTTTGATTTATTTTATGTCAAATTTATTATTTATATAACTATTATATTATTTTAATGTGGACGACTATTTATTATTATTATTATTTTTATTTTAGATTCTGAGCGAAGCGATGAATGTATTGATTCTACAATGATGTGTGTTTTTTTTTTTATTTTTTTTTATTTTTGTGTCTGTCATCACCTTTTAGGACAGTAAAAGTGCTTGGATTTTCTTCAATAGTAACTTTTATGATAGGAAAGTGAATCTAGTTGGTACTTTGGGGGGTCAAAAGTAAAAATTTCCCAGTAGTTTTCACAAGCGACGTGAAAAACAAAAGAAAAATTAAGGAAAAACGGGAATTTTTACGCAAAATCTGTTTTCGAGAAAATCGATTTTGGTTTTTGGTGTAACTCTAAAACAAATGACCGTAGGGACATGAAATTTTGACTGAATGTTTATATTAGCATTTTCTATACATCATAAAATTTTGAAAATATTTTGACTCTTTTTGAGCTGTTTACGGCCATTGTCAGTTTTCAATTTTTTTAGTTTTTTTTTCTATAAATATCAATAACATTTTATCTGTTGAGTAAAAAAGCTTGAAAATTTAATAGAAGGCTCCTAGGTTATTGTTTCAAAGGCAGATGAAAAAAATTAAAAATCCTTAGTCACAGTTTTTAATTATAAGCATTTAAAGTTCAAATTTTGACAAAATACGGAAAAATCACGAAAAATAGCAAATTATTTTGAGTTGAGAATTCATAAAAATTTTTCTTTTTAAATCTAAGATTTGAAAATGTAATATAAGATTACTCATAAGTTTGTCTACCTTTATCAAAAAAAAAATGTCTAGAAGAAACTTAAATTAAATTTTTATGAGCGTCTGAAATTTATATTTTTACAACATTTGATATTTACTCGATTTCTCATGTAACAATTTTCTTATTTTATTGTAATTAAAAAACGAATGACTGTAGATACTTAAAAATTTCACTGAATGTTCATATTAGCATTTTCTATACACCATAAAATGTTGAAAATATTTTGACTCTTTTTGAGCTGTTTACGGACATTGTCAGTTTTCAATTTTTTTAGTTTTTTTTTCTATAAATATCAATAAATTTTTATTTGTTGGGTAAAAAAGCGTGAAAATGTAATATAAGGCTCCTGATATGTCGTTCCAATAGCAGTTGAAAAATATTAAAAATACATAGGCACAATTTTTTTTTATAAGCATTTAAAGTTCAGATTTTGACAACATTTATCAAATTTATAATTTATTAATTATTTTGTGGTTAAAAATGTATAAAATGTTTAACTTTTATGGCTAAAGATTGAAAATTTAAAACAAGGCTCCACGTAAATAGGTTATATATAAATTACTTTATTCACAATAATATCATCAAATATACTTGGTAAAATCATAGGCTGACTGACCGTTTTCGCTCAGAATCGTTATTCTTATACAATGATATTATATCATTGAATTCAAATTTAACACCATCCATTACAGTGACCCACTTGTAACCTACTGTACAGCAGAGCGACATCCACTTATCCACCTTTTTTAATAATATATTATATTAATTTTATATTGTTGTTACTTGATATTTTTCAGTGGTGGAGTTTACAGTAAAAAAGGGTACTTGTATATCTGTACAGCAGAGCGACACCCACTTGCCCACCTTTTTACTTTTATTATTATCACAATCACCTTACTATTAGTTTTCATATTGTGCCAATTCATATGTAATGTTTTTCTTTCTTTGTTAAAGGGGTTTGACCCGTTGATTTTATATAAATAAATAAATATCTAATGCATTTAGTATTATGTCCTATTTATACAATTTTGTTTTAATTGTTATTTTTAAAATAAATATGATGACGTGTAGGTACATTATTATTATTCGTAAAAACCAATCTCTTGTGTGTTATGTAAATATCTTTATTTAATAGGTAATTTTAAATTCAAATGTTAGCAATTAATTTTAAATTGTGTTTATTATTATTACTATTAGCTTATAAAATATTACTTTTATACATATGTACTATTTTTGCATACTTTCTTTAAAATTAATTAATGAACAATATATACATAATAATATGGTACATTGTAAACATATAATTAATATTTTAATTATTATTTGTTCAACATTACTTAGGTACCTACATGGCTACATTTGGTAAAACATTTTTAAAGAACAAATCCAGTTTACCACAATACGATTATTGGTTTTATTTTTATTTTGGAACATTTGTATTTCAACGAGCTTAGAATGATGGTGTTTTATAATTTGTCAGTCGAACTTCAGTTATAGAATTTTAATCTTCACAATATTTTCTGTTTTATTTTTTAAACTTGTCAGCTGTATGACGTTATTTTGGTACTTAAGTACCTACATAATATAATCGCTCCTTCCTACCAAACAATTTTAATTACGCTATCGATCATTGAAATACGTGTTGCAACATAAAGTCAAAATTCATGAAATATGTTGTAAATTAAATTTAAAAGGACGCTACACGGCAATTTGTTGTCTCTGTCTTACAACTGCGTAACATAGGAAATGTGCGCTCAGCAGGTCAAATTTAGCTCCGTTAGATTAATAAATTAGAATGAATCGACCTATTATGAAATTGTATTGTAAGAACCTGAACATTATCTGTGTTTGTATGTGGGTTTTTTACGACATTTCAATTTTTAGTGAGTTACGCCTATTTAATATAATGTAGCGTAAATTAAAAATGCTCATAATTCACTTAAAAACTGAATTATGCGTAAAAAACCCTCATTCAATCACAGATAATATTCTTACCATCAAGTTTCATAATACGACGACGTTGATTCACTCAAATTTGCCATGTCACGCACATGTAAGACGAAGACAAAGAAATTTAACCGTTTAGCGTCCTCTTGGTAATTTTCAGCGATACTTGAAATTAATATTTTTAGGCACTAGAAAAAAAATTGTAATCTCAGGATTACGTAATACATTATGCTGATTGCTTCTATTCCTACCTTATACCTATAAAGATATTTTTCATCTCATTTATTAACGGGCAACGGCAGTATCCTGAAAAACTATTACGGCTATCTAACATAAAATCCATAACTAGTAAACTTTTAGCGCTAGTCTAGTGTTATTATTCAGAAACACAATTAAAAACATATTGTTGCGGAACAAATAATGATGAGCTGAGGCAAAAATGTAAAATGTTCTTACGCTAATTGTCGACAATCACTCTAGTGAGTAGATTTATTATGTACCATATTATCAAGCCTGGGCATAGGTAAGCGAGTTAAAAAGTTGAAGTTAAGTTAATTTTAACTTTTTTAATTTAATTTTCATTAATTAATTTTTTTTAACTAACTTATTTTAATTAATTTAAACTTAATAAATAACGAGTTACTTTTAATCAAATTCAAGTTAAGTTAACTTATAAATAATTAAATAATAAATATAATAAAAATAAACATTATTATAGATGATGCATATTACATAACCATTTACTAGAATAAGAAACTAGAAATATAGTTAAATCTATTTATTGTCCCATCAACCAAAACTCTTCAAGAAAAATAACTTAATTATACATCTAGAGATAGCCATTTAGGTGTATCGTATATGGTATATATAAAGATATACCATACCATACTACGCCATTCGTGCATATTGTAATAATAATAACAATAATAATTAATAAATACTAATGAGCAGTGGCGTATACATAACTTTTGTATGGGGGGGGGGGGGGGATCAGTTGCAAACAAATTATTATGGAACAAAAATACCTAAACCTAGGTATGTGCACATTTAAATACCTAATAAATGATAAAACATATATATATTCAATACATTTTATTTTAAATTCTACAAGTAGTTATATGTAGTTATGACTTATTCGTACAACTAATGAGTAATAACTATTAAGTAATATGATATTATATTATTATAATTTATATTGACATAGATACAATCATACAAATCACAAATGTACAACTCTCAAGAACATAATATTATTAAATATTCTCGTCAGTATTTAGACCAGTCAATTGACGGGGTGTGGAGTGGTCGGCGAACACGATGCGTATCAAAAAGTTGCCGACATACATATATCTATTTTGTCATGAATGAGAATACATTTTTCTCCAAGGTTTATGGATAATATAAAGGTATATTATATAATATATAATATATTATCTATAAACCTTGATCTTTCTCAAGCATTGCCGTTGTTATGATAATTTATTTTGGCGGGGGCGCACAAAAGATTAGACCGGCCGGCGCCCAGCGCCGAGGACATTGGTCTGGTGTTCTGTGGCTTCGTTATTATAATATTATAATCGTCGAGGTAGTTCGTCGACGTCGTGACTGGGTAGAATTGGGTGAAGCGACCCGTAGTCTTAGTCGTCACTACCCGGGCCCGTTGAGACGAACCACCAGAGTGCGGTCTGCGGCCGTGCGCAGTCTTGTGTGGCCCGTCCTTGGACCATATATATTATAGTATATGATCTAAGGGCCCGTCACAATATTATGTTATCATAATTGAGTTCGCGGCAAAGATAACGTAAGATTACTTTCTATACCGTGGTTACATACCTATTAAGCCGTTATTTTTCCAACCGAATTTGTTTACAGTTTATATTATACTTATCTATGCTGCAGTTGTATACGTCTTGTACAACAACTACTGCGGCTGTAAGTTGTATAGATTATAGAATAAATTATCAGTCTGTCACTCGCCACTCAGAAGGAGTAAAAGGACGGTTTGTGAAGATCAAAATTCAAAATCGATGTCCATGATAAACTGAATAGACGCACGTATAGTGACTACTATTTAACCTTTTAACCGAGTCAGACTTCACTGGAGCGATCACGTATTCACATCATTGCATTAGAACGACGATATCTTTTTGTTAAAATAGTTTTAACTGTAAAATCATCGAAAATGTCCAACGTTTGTATTCTGTGTGAGAAACCAGTTCTCAAGTATTCAGTCTCCAAGATGTCTGTACACACGTAAGTCTCGTAAATATTTACCCTAGCGTACGGGGACAAAAACATTCTAGTCTAATTAGTTGTATTTTATTTTGTGTTAGATTTCCATCGTGTCCGAAAAAACGGCAGATCTGGCTCGACCTGTGTAAATTAGCCAATGAAGAAGTCTTACCAAACCGTAAAATATGTTCATTTCACTTTGAGCCAACATGCTTCAAAACTGGTTTAAAAAGGCGTTTACTTTATCGTGATGCTGTACCAACAATTTTTGGAAATGGCCATGTAAAATCAACAAATTTGCCATTAAAAATTGCAAAAGGTATTATACATTTTTCTTCTTTTAATTATTTTATGTGGGATGACGATTACCAATTCTACAAATGAAGTTTTCGCTCTAATGGTTATAGATGCCCTTTGTGTTTGTACATTTACAGCGATTTATAGTATTACATTTTAATACAGTAATAATATTACCTAATCGTAAGTGGCCTAAGTAGTGGTCATAATTGTTGTATATTCAGCATTGAATGACGTATGCTACATGTAGTACCTATAAGTATCATAGTAACTGTCTATCAGTCATTAGTGAGTAGACAATTTCTAATGTACATCATAACAATTTATACAGGACTATTAAAATACGTTCAAATATTATATTAGTAATTTACAACAATCAGTGGCGACTTTTACTTTTTATTTTCTTGACTCACATATAATATTTTTTTACCACTTAAATATACTTTTTTACCACTCCAAATACTGAATTATTACTTTGTTAGTAGTAAATAATAGATATTTAATGAAGTAAAGGTATATACAGCAAATAACAGAAATTGTAGTCACCCTTATAACGGTTATACATATTATCCTCATAGTAAATGTATCTCTTTGTGATTTTTTTCAACAGAAATCTATAATAAAAATTCCAAATTAATTGTAAAATAAAATTCAATAAATAGGTACATTAAACATATTTTTAAACATTTTAGCAACGACTTAGAATTTAAATATGTTACAGATGATATTAATGTTTGCAAAGTAAAAAAACGCTTTTACAACAAACTGGCTGTTAGAATAACATAGTAAACAACATTATTTCAAACAACTAAAAAGTACTTATATTATTCAAAGATTGAAATACTATGTGGTAAATTAATGTTTATTTCTGTATTAAGATTCTATTATTATACAGTGTTCACCGTCGGAATTTATTTATTAACATTAAATATTATTTGGTTTATTTGATATTAGCTGGTTAGTGGTTTTATAAATACTGACGTTGTGGCTAATCGTAGGAATTTAGATAATCCTGACAAAATCTTTTACATATAAATAATACCTATACATTTGTTGGGGCATGTACTATATCCTCGAAAATTAAAAATGACCATTTCCACCAATCTACCTGCTATGGTAAAATCATTATAATATTTTCCATATTTTTGGAATAAATTTTGTGTTTTCAGGTACTTATATTTGTATGTAATAAATTATCAGTATTATAATCTTTACAATATGTTGAATGTTAGATACTATAAAAATAATAATAATAAAAAAAATCACAAAAGATACATATAAATTATAATACATTATATTTTGTTATAGTTTCTATAAATAAAATAGTTAAAAATTCATTCCAAAAGTCAGTAATACATAAATACATAATATTTTGTTAATTTATTTAATGTAATTAATTGCAACACACTTAACATGGTGTAACACAGTTACACACCTGCGTGTGTTGTCTCCGTCTGACAAATATGTAACACAACAAATTTATGCTCAGCAGATCAAATTTAGCTCCATTAATTAAAAACTAGAGTGAATCGACCTATTATAGAACCTGGTGGTAAGTACATTGTCTGTGTACTATGCCTATGTTGTTTTTTTACGATAGTTCAATATTTTAGCATGGTATATATATATAATATAGCGTAAATTAAAAATGCTCATAACTAAAGACCGGATTTATATGTTTTTACATATCGTTACTGGGTCTATGCAGTCTTATGAGAGTAAAAAATGGGGATGATTTGTTCAATTCTGAATGCGTAGAAAAAAGTTTTTTTTGCATATTTGAGAATATTTTATGGGTTAGAGAATATTTAACTCATTTAGCATATTTTGGAATATTTTGTAAATTGTGAGAAAAAATTTGTATTTATTTTTAATTTTAATATTATTTTATCATTTCCAACTCTTACTAAAGTGCAATAATATTCCATTAGAATACACAACTTTAAATACCTAATAATTAACTCACTATTAATATAAAATTGAAAAAAAAAATTTTTAAATGCATATTAAAGTAAATATAATGATGTTTATTGATTATTTTTGCTTTTTTTTTAGTATATTTTGCATATTTTAGCATATTTTTTAAATTTTTAAGAGAATATAATGAGAATATTTTAAGGTTTTTTCGAGAATATTAGCATCATATTTAAGGTATTTTAAGAGAATATAAATCCGGTCTTTACTCATAACTCACTTAAACTGAATAATCATTGAAAACCAACATACAAACAGAGATAATGTTCTTACTATCAAGTTTTATAATAGCTCCATTCACTCACATTTTTAAATGATAGTGGAAACGGTCATTTCAAATTTTGGACGGGTAATTCACATTTTTTGATAACAAATACTTAAAGATTATTAGGTCAAAAACATGAAAATGTAATGAGTAGACAGTACAGTAGAACCTCGATTATTCTAACTAATTGGGACCGCACCTAGTTCGGATACGCAAAAGTTCGGATATTGGAAATATAAAATAAAAAATGTTTATAATATTATGTATTAATTATTTATTATTTGTATAGTTAAATATTTATTATTATTATTAATATTTTATTAGAATTACATTACATATTACATTACATTATCAGAAATACATTAAATTATTAGAAATACATTAGGTACATACATACATACATAATTAAATACATTAAATTTATTTTATTTATTATATTTTTTGACATAATTATCAATACCTGTCCGATACGAGTTTTCATGTTCGGATAACAGAACGTTTGTATACGCTAATTATAGTTCGGATAATAGAGGGTTCGTATAACGGAGGTTCGGATAATCGAGGTTCTACTGTACTTAAATATTAAAAGAATGAGAACCCCTATTCTAGTATACCTATAGTTAAGGTCCGCATCCTTCCTGCATATCTTTTTTATCTGTCGTTTGCTACATTTTCAAATAACACTCCATAAAATGTTAACATTTATCTGAAGTTTAAAAATTACATTGTTTCAGAAGAAATTGAAAAGCAAGATGCATCACATTTTAATTAAAAATAAGTTTCAAACAAAGCCATTTTTATCTACTAAAGAGATGTGCTTTAGAAAAATTCCCTATTTAAAAAATACCACTTTTACCATGTTTTATAGATTTTCCATTTTTGCATTAAAAATGTTATGTATGCTCTTGCCTGCTAGATTTTATAGTTTTAAAATTTGACCCTGTAGTAACTTTGAGTGGCCAATCCTTGTTATGTAGAATAAAAAATACTATACCAAAATTAAACATCTAAATCTTTCTTATATATTAACACTTGTACACATAAGTGTAATAAATAATAATTAGAAGTTACTTAAACTATTATCGTTAGATTTATTCATATGTAAATATATAATTTGTAACTTCATACCGTATACTCCCATAATGTAAATATTTTAAACACAGACTAATAACCAAGAAATTTAAGCCTTTATTTCTTAGTAAAAAAAAAAAAATAATAATAATATAATTTCAAATTTTGAAAAAGAGACATTTTTAATCACTATAATCTCTTATTAGATTAATTTCCAATGTGTCTACTATATTATCGATGGCTGCTGATATATGTGTAGGAAATGTATTTTAGTTAAGATTTGAAACTTATGGGTGCTAAGTAGTAAGTACATATCAACAAAATTTTATCATGGGAAATAATCATCAAATTAAAATGAAAATGATAAATCTAATAGGTACTCTGTTATATTAATGTCTGCAGCAGAAAATAAATTCACAATACAAGTTATTTTTCTGTTTTAGGAAGACCAAAAAATTGCACAAAAAATGGGATTGTTGTGCAGAATAGTAAGTCACGTATTTCATTAGCAAAAGCTGCTAGAAAAGTGGTTGCCGTTCAAAATCGTGAATCACGTGATGTTACACCAAGAGTAGTTACAAATGCAGATATTGATCGTATAAATAGTATTGTGGAAAGTCAAATAGACGAACTGAATGAGCTCGGAGGCTTTCTTATAGAACTAAAAAAGGAAAGATTATCACTTGCGTCACTATTGGAACTTCTTGTAAGAAAACAAATCACATTGGGTAACTCGATAAAAATATGAAATTAACTATATGTTGAAGCACTTTAAATAATCTATATATTTTATAAATTAACAAACTGTAAAAAAATTTTCCTTTATTTAAATTAATTTAATCTTATTTTTAATTTTTTTTATCAATATTGTACAATCCAAGATGTTTTTTATGTGTTTAAATTTAACATAAGATCATTTAGTCTTTTATATTTGGCATCCATATGTTTTGTATAAAGGCTCTTTTGGGGGGAAGCATAAGTGAACAAATGCTTTGGGACAGGAAAATAATTAGGTAAAATTAGTTTTAAAAAAAAAATATTATAAAAATATTATAAAGTTAATTAAGTTTTAAAACTACATTTTTCATTATATTTTACCAGGAATGTGTAAATGCGGTACTGTTTATTTTGTAATTTATTAAATAATTGCATTTATTTATTTATTTCATTTTCTTTTTTTAATGACCTGTGAAAAAAGAAATATTACACATTGAAAAGATTGTTAAAAAGTGTTGAAAAATCTCTAATCAATCATCCACAAAGTAAAAAATTGGTGTTAAGATTTTAGAGGAAGCATAGTTATATAATTTATTAGCCCAGAGAAGCAAAATTTGTAAACCAGATTTGTTAGTACAATTTCTGAAAATTGTTTGATGTAAAATCTGAGACCAGTCTGATTTTTATTTTATTTTTTTGCCATTTTCTACACAGGGTTTACTATTGTCTCTATATAGTTTTAAGCTTTCCATATCCAATAATTTTATGTATAATGTCTAATATATAAGCATTATGTAAGCATACTCGTCCCACTTTTAACCCTGAATAAACCCTGAATAATATTCAAATTTGTAATTATTTCATGTGAATTTAAATTTAAATCACAAATAATACTACATTTTTAAACGGGGCGTTTAAGTGGACTCTTTTTAACCGCCATCAGAGACCCCCGTCGCCCAACACTATATGAACCATGATTGCTCAATTATTGTAAGTTTTTAAATTAAATGTTATTACACCTTAAAAATAATATATATATTATATAATCAAATGTATCTGGACCGACTAACTGATCAACGTAGATCCTAAACTATGATAATTAGAATCTTGAAATGTTCATGATACCTTACGGTACATAAAAGGTACAATTTATAAGCTATATAGCCTATAATGCTAATATATATAGGTAGTTATTGTACATAGTACCTACTACCTACAGAGAAAACATGGTACAAAAATGACTCAAGTTATAATGTATTACTTATAATTTATGTAAACAATAAATAATTATAATATGACGTATACACACTGAAGTTACTGTAGGTTTTAGGTTTATTTACATTGTCCATAAATTCTATATAGGTATTAGGTAGGTATATAGTATTTACCTATAACCAGTGGTATAGTGTTCGGAACGTTCACTAAAATAATGAATTCGTTCACGTTCACGTTCAGTGCTAAAAAAAAGGAACTTCTTCACGTTTAAATTTTTATTTTATTTTATTTTATTTTTATATATTGTTTAAATACAAATACAAAATTGTGGAAATAATAATATTATTGTTGTTATATGCCCAGGCGTTCCCTCTGGAATTGCATGTATTTTATTTTTATAATTCGTAATATATTATATATCATAATAGTATTATCAATCAGTATTTATTAAATAATAAATAAATTTGAACGTTTTAAAAATCGTTCAAATTCATTAAATATATAAACGTCGTTCACGTTCACGTTCTATTTGAAAAAAAATTAGTGATGTTCACGTATAACTAAATATGAACGTGAACGCGTGAACGAGCATCATGAACGACGTTCTTTCATAATACTGTAGAATATAATGTATACCTACCGTCACCGGTATTAATAAAAATCCGTAATTTATTTGTTATACATATTAAGTGTACCTTCTTATAATTACTATATAAATTGCAACAAAATTTAGAATCGTTTTTATGGATTCCTAGGTAGGTACTTACTTTAGGCACTTACAAGTTACAATAACACTTTTCTCTTAAGGCACCCCGTGCCGATGCCATTTTGTCCTCAAAAATACACTCTGCGGGAATAACGATACCGCCTTGTAAAATAAACCAAATTTCATAATTTTTTTTTTTAATTGCTAGAGGGAAATATTTTACAGCCCGCATCTATTTGAAACAACATATTTTAATTTTTAACGGTTCTTTTAACTATTTGTATTATTTGACGTATCGATCATTCGGAATATTTTAGATTCTGAGCGAAGCGATGAATGTATTGATTCTACAATGATGTGTGTTTTTTTTTTATTTTTTTTTAATTTTTTTTAATTTTTTTTTTTATTTTTGTGTCTGTCATCACCTTTTAGGACAGTAAAAGTGCTTGGATTTTTTTCAATAGTAACTTTTCTGATAGGAAAGTGAATCTAGTTGGTACTTTGGGGGGTCAAAAGTAAAAATTTCCCAGTAGTTTTCACAAGCGACGTGAAAAACAAAAGAAAAATTAAGGAAAAACGGGAATTTTTACGCAAAATCTGTTTTCGAGAAAATCGATTTTGGTTTTTGGTGTAACTCTAAAACAAATGACCGTAGGGACATGAAATTTTTACTGAATGTTTATATTAGCATTTTCTATACACCATAAAATTTACAAAATATTTTGACTCTTTTTGAGCTGTTTACGGCCATTGTCAGTTTTCAATTTTTTTAGTTTTTTTTTCTATAAATATCAATAAAATTTTATCTGTTGAGTAAAAAAGCTTGAAAATTTAATAGAAGGCTCCTAAGTTATTGTTTCAAAGGCAGAAGAAAAAAATTAAAAATCCTTAGTCACAGTTTTTAATTATAAGCATTTAAAGTTCAAATTTTGACAAAATACGGAAAAATCACGAAAAATAGCAAATTATTTTGATGATAATTCATAAAAATTTTTCTTTTTAAATCTAAGATTTGAAAATGTAATATAAGATTACTCATAAGTTTGTCTACCTTTATCAAAAAAAAAAAAAATGTCTAGAAGAAACTTAAATTAAATTTTTATGAGCGTCTGAAATTTATATGTTTACAACATTTGATATTTACTCGATTTCTCATGTAACAATTTTCTTATTTTATTGTAATTAAAAAACGAATGACTGTAGATACTTGAAAATTTCACTGAATGTTCATATTAGCATTTTCTATACACCATGAAATGTTGAAAATATTTTGACTCTTTTTGAGCTGTTTACGGACATTGTCAGTTTTCAATTTTTTTAGTTTTTTTTTCTATAAATATCAATAAATTTTTATTTGTTGGGTAAAAAAGCGTGAAAATTTAATATAAGGCTCCTGATATGTCGTTCTAATAGCAGTTGAAAAATATTAAAAATACATAGGCACAATTTTTTTTTATAAGCATTTAAAGTTCAGATTTTGACAACATTTATCAAATTTATAATTTATTAATTATTTTGTGGTTAAAAATGTATAAAATGTTTAACTTTTATGGCTAAAGATTGAAAATTTAAAACAAGGCTCCGAGTAAATAGGTTATATATAAATTACTTTATTCACAATAATATCATCAAATATACTTGGTAAAATCATAGGCTGACTGACCGTTTTCGCTCAGAATCGTTTTTCTTATACAATGATATTATATCATTGAATTCAAATTTAACACCATCCATTACAGTGACCCACTTGTAACCTACTGTACAGCAGAGCGACATCCACTTATCCACCTTTTTTTATTTTTTATTTTATAATCTTTTAAATATTGTATCTATAAGTAAAACTCGTAAAAATGACTCCTAATAATATAATAATTATTATTAATAATATTTACATTATCGTCAAAATATTATTAGGAAACGTAATATATTTTATTTCATGGATATTATATAATAGGTATATAATATAAAATAAAATATTATTGTTATTGTTTGAAAATTATAATATAAATATTAAAAAATTAGGTGTCGCTCTTCTGTACAGTAGGTTACAAGTGGGTAATGGATAGTGTTAAATTTGAATTCAATGATAACATATCATTGTATAAGAAAAACTATTCTGAACGAAGACTATGATATTACCTACTAAGGATATTTTATGATATTATTGTGAATAAAGTAATTTATAATAATAAAGTAATTTTCATCAAATGTAAATAAAACATTTTCCTTATTTGACAGACATTTTTAAACTTTTTTTGAGCTATTTATAGCCTTGAGAGATTTTTGTATTTTTATTAATTTTTATTAAAATTGTCGTCAATAATTTTTTGTTTGGTCAAAAAACTTGATAATGCAAATCTAGGTATTAATATTTTAAAAATATTAAAGATATGTACCTACCTATGCAAGATTTATTTTATAAGCATTTAAAGTTCAAATTTTGATGAAAATATGAAATTCTTTAATATCTCGAAAATGTATACGTTAAAAAATTATAAAATGTTCAAGGTTAGTCTTATTGGTTTAGATACCTTACCCTTACACATATTCACTAGATTTCAATGACAGTCTATGTATGATTTAAAAGCAAATAGTCAATTTTTGTATCAGTCAATATAGGCGAAACTATAAAATGTCATTAGAACAGGCCAAATGATAAATATGAAAAAAATTCTTAATATTTAAATATTAACCATTGTCTTCATGTCCACCTTTTTATAATTTTGCAAAATCTCATATGGGGTTATTTTTCTGTGGTTATATTTCCTGGGGTTATCGGTAAGTACCAAAAAAACAGCTCTAAATGTTGTGTTCAAATGTATTTGAACTATTGATATCATTTATGTTAAAATAGTCTGATAAATAATTGAACTTAGCTTGGTGACTTTAAAACATTTGATTAGTACTAACACCTAAAATGATAGTATATAGATTATAGACTATATTATTATGTACTCATAATGCAATACTATTAACTTGAATCGCCAGGTTATGTTCAATTATTTAGCAGACTCTGCTATAGATAGATATTTTCTCTTTATCTGTAAAAAAAATTAAAAATTGGAAAATTAACCACGGTTTAAGGTATATACAAGGAACAAGGTATATCTTAAACAGTGAATTAATTATATTATATTAATTGATTATATAATTACAGATTATGTAATCCATATGATACAAAATGACTTAATGATAGGCTGTACTGAGTCGTTTGAGTCTTTGTTTGATCGATAAAACTAGGTAGGTATTTTAATTTCTAGTATTTTAACAATACTAAAAAATCATCGTATATAAATTAATTTCCTAGACTCACGTGTAGCTCGTATCCATGAATGATGGTATGACAAATGACAATATAGTGAAACGGATTAATTATAGGTATTCAGTGGACAGTGACGTAACTAGATTATGCAACTTTTATCTTTGGTGAGGAGGGGTGGATTTTTTTTACATTTAATGTTTTATTTTATTGTGTTTTCTAATAAAAGTAAATAAATGGAAATTTTTTGCATGATTCGTAGTAGGTATTTACCTATTAATATTATATAAATTAAAAACGTTTAAAATGTGCATGCATAATCCCGCTGGTTGCCGGTGTCAGCTCTAAATGATTATCAGAAAGCGTGTAGATTTAAATAAAAAGATTAAAACAGTATTCAGGTCTTATAACTGTCATGTGAGAAAATGCACAAATCACTCAAACAGGTTAAACCAATATAATATAAATAAAACTGAGACTGTTTCTAGCATCTACTAATATTTAATAATGTATAGTAAAATATGTTCTATCAAAAATACTATAATATACGGGATAGAATTTTAAATCGTCCGAGATTGACCCGTCACGACCCACCGTTTGGCCACCCCTGAGTCCTTGATCCTTGTGTATGGCACGATAGTGTATATTTTGTACAATTGTCGCAGTTCGAAATTCCGCAGGTATTGTGTTTTTCTTGGTGACACGTCTTGGCGTCGCCACCACGGGTACAACGGTCAAGGAGAACACCTGCAGTATACATAGGTACCTATAAAATATACAATAATATCCATTTATATACATATGTGCATGTATATATATATAAATAATAATACATATTATACCTATTTTACGATTATCAATAGAGAGACGACGCCGATAAGGTAAATATGCCACGACGCCCCGGCGCCACGGTTTTGTATAAAAATGGTAGGTAGGTATAGGTGTACCTTATCTATACAGTATACATCTTCTATACGACAATCGCATTGCAACACAATAATGTGTACACGGCGATGGTCCGTTTAAAGTGCACTCCAGCCAACAACAACCCCACTCACAAATCAAGTAGAACTTTCTTATAGTAGTTAGTAATCAAATTTCTTACATTCACGAGGGAAAAACATGATTATATGTACGGGAACAATATTATACTATATTATTTAGTAGTTGTAATATTAGAATTTAGTGATACCCGCCGTTTTTCCCGTATCGAAATTCCCGAATGAACTTTTTCCCGAATGGTATTTGCCCGCAAATCCGAAATCCCGAAACCTTTTTTCCCGACGGTTATTGTTCCTGAAATAAAAAATTTCAAAATTGAATTAATAGTTTATTGTCATGGTTCATTAATGATGATTTTAATACATACCAGGAGCTACAATTTCTGAGGGCGATCGCGCATAATATTGTTTTGTAATTAATAAATATTATATTGTTTATTTTATTTTATTGTTTTTTTATTTTAGATTCTGTGCGAAGCGATGAATGTATTGATTTTACAATGATGTGTGTTTTTTTTTAAATTTTTTTTTTATTTTTGTGTCTGTCATCACCTTTTAGGACAGTAAAAGTGCTTGGATTTTCTTCAACAGTAACTTTTCTGATAGGAAAGTGAATCTAGTTGGTACTTTGGGAGGTCAAAAGTAAAAGTTTCCCAGTAGTTTTCAAAAGCGACGTGAAAAACAAAAGAAAAATTAAGGAAAAACGGTAATTTTTACGCAAAATCTGTTTTTGATAAAATCGATTTTGGTTCTTGGTGTAACTCTAAAACAAATGACCGTAGGGCCAGTCATGAAATTTTTACTGAATGTTTATAATTGCATTTCCTATACACCATAACATTTTCCAAATATTTGAACTTATTTTGAGCTGTTTACGGACATTGTCAATTTCCGTTTTTTTTAGTTTTTTTCTATAAATATCAATACAATTTTACCCGTTGAGTAAAAAACTTGAAAATTTAATAGAAGGCTCCTAGGTTATTGTTTCAAAGGTAGATGAAAAAATTAAAAATCTTTAGTCACAGTTTTATTTATAAGCATTTAAAGTTCAAATTTTGACAAAATACGGAAAAATCACGAAAATTAACAAATTATTTTGAGTTGAGAATTCATTAAAATTTTTCTTTTTAAATCTAAGATTTGAAAATGTAATATAAGATTACTCATAAGTTTGTCTACCTTTATCAAAAAAAAAAATGTCTAGAAGAAACTTAAATTAAATTTTTATGAGCGTCTGAAATTTATATTTTTACAACATTTGATATTTACTCGATTTCTCATGTAACAATTTTCTTATTTTATTGTAATTAAAATACGAATGACTGTAGATACTTGAAAATTTCACTGAATGTTTATATTAGCATTTTCTATACACCATAAAATGTTGAAAATATTTTGACTCTTTTTGAGCTGTTTACGGACATTGTCAGTTTTCAATTTTTTTAGTTTTTTTTTTCTATAAATATCAATAAATTTTTATTTGTTGGGTAAAAAAGCGTGAAAATTTAATATAAGGCTCCTGATATATCGTTCTAATAGCAGTTGAAAAATATTAAAAATACATAGGCACAATTTTTTTTTATAAGCATTTAAAGTTCAAATTTTGACAACATTTATCAAATTTATAATTTATTAATTATTTTGTAGTTAAAAATGTATAAAATGTTTAACTTTTATGGCTAAGGATTGAAAATTTAAAACAAGGCTCCACGTAAATAGGTTATATATAAATTACTTTATTCACAATAATATCATCAAATATACTTGGTAATATCATAGGCTGACTGACCGTTTTCGCTCAGAATCGTTTTTCTTATACAATGATATTATATCATTGAATTCAAATTTAACACCATCCATTATTACAGTAACTCACTTGTAACCTACTGTATAGCAGAGCGACATCCACTTATCCACCTTTTTTATTTTTTGAGCTACAATTTCTGAGGGCGATCGCGCATAATATTGTTTTGTAAGTAATAAATATTATTTTGTTTATTTTATTATTTTTTTTGTTCTGAGCGGAACGTGAAAGCTAGTGGTCTGACGATGGTGTTTATTTTATTTTATTTTTTTATATCCTGTATACAATATTTCTACCAGATAGAGTGCTTTAATTTCAACATAAAGTACCTTAACTTTTAGTAAATTGGATCAAGATGGTACTTTAGAGAGGTCATTTTTCGATTTTCTCAATAGTTATTTAATGCCACGGGAAAAGCTACTGACAAATTACGAAAACCCGCTTGAAATGGGATTACAATTTCTAACCATTTGTTTATCACCGTAGCAACGAATAAAAATTATAATATTATAATATTAATTCTACTTCAAGGCTATAATAAATAATACAAATTTAAAAATCCAGACTGATAAACCGTCTTTGCTCAGAATCGTTTTCCTTATACAGTGATATTATACAATTAAATTCAAGTTTAATACAATCCATTATACACTGTCCTAATTGTAACCTACTGTACAGCAGAGCGAAATCCACTTACCCACTTTTTCATATGTATTTTTTTTTATTATACAACATAGGCAATTGGCCGCTTCATACGTACTTATTATAAATTATCGATTTTTAAATATTTAATTAGCACACTATAACATTTATTTTTACTGTTATAAATAAACGTCTCAAAAAAATAGGTAATAAATTGGCCACTTTATACGTATTATAAATTTTTAAATATTTAATTATTACACTACATTATTTATTATGATATTAATATTATTATTCGATTCAGGTAAAGTGTCCGGGAAAAAAATTTAGGGTATACGGACTTTTAAAAAAAATACCATTCGGAAAAAAGTTCATTCGAGAATTTCGATTCTGGAAAAATACCGGTAACCAATATTAGTAATTAGGCAGTATTATAAGCAGAATTAGGCAACCATTTATATATTATTTTGAGATTTCCGATGGAATTTTTATGTGTTATATTCCGTATCCGGGCCATTACCTACCCGCATTAGTTATTTTTTTAAAATTGAATAGGTTTTAACCGTGATTGAAGTATACAATGTTATTGCATATAATATACCACTTCTCAATCAAATATTTGATGATGAAAATAAAAATGGCAGCGTAAAGGGAGCCAATAATAATCAAGTATATATGCGCGGGATTTTGAATTTGTTAGTTATTGTCAGTGTATTTTTGATGATAAGAAAAATGTATATCTGTGGTATCCCTTTACGCAGCCATGCAATAACCTGTATATTTCAACCATAGTATTAACACTATTTTATATAACATTAAACGCAAACATTGTGTAACGTTTAAATTGTAAATAACAAAAAGCGGGATTTTGTTTTCAAATGCAAGCCCTGCAAATTTCACACAATTTTAACAACGCAATCCGAAACATAAATGCCCATAAACGTTTATCATTAACTAGTGGTATACCTTTATTATTACAACATGTAACATTAAGCCGTCGCCGGTATGTCACATCGAAACGGTGAAACGGTGCCCCTCGCTATTATTATGGGTCGCTATAATGCGATCGAATTAAGCACAGTTCCCGACGACTTATCGAGGACTATTCTTGGCCTTCTTAAGCATAAAGCAACTTTTATAGTTTATTAAAATTTACAAAACCATAAGAATAATTTGCTGTTTTAGTTAAAAAAATGTATAAGCCATATTTCTTTTAATGATAATACATAGTAATATAATATGACGTAACCAATGTCAACCATTTAGATAAGCACCATTTTTTCGTAGGCTGAAAAAAAATCATTTGTTAACTACTCTATAGCTACCTATTGGAGTTGAAAAAATAAGCTATAAACACCCTCATCCAAGTCTCAAGGAATCCATTGATATAATTTTTTATTGAAAACGGTACAGTAGTTTTTGAGTCGATTAACTTCCGATGAACCAGCATCCATTTTTAGCTGTATAACTTGACTCCTTCGTGAGAAAATTAAAAATATAAAATATAGTGTACATAGGTGTCGTAGGTATCTTGATTTTGTCGTACATCAGTTCAGGGGCAAATTTGCGTCAGTCTAGCTTTGTGAACTTTTTTCTTTTTTTTTTTTTTCTTGTTATCGACGACGCTGCCGGGACTTCTTGCGCATTACTTCGACAGCATTGCCATCGTTTATTATGCACTAAAAATAATGAATAATTCTAAAAATAATGAATAATTTTAAAAATAATGAATAATTCTAAAAATAATGAATAATTCTAAAAATAATGAATAATTCTAAAAATAATGAATAATTATCGCTTTGTGAACTGATTCAACTCAAATTAACAATTCGCCTGCGGTGGATTGGATATAACATCATAACTGAATATTAAAGTTTTAATTAAAGAGAAAGAAAAACCATAGTTTCACAAACATAGACTTAACAATTTTAATTAACTATTACAATTTACAAATTCCCTCAACTATTCAATTAATTGTGAACAATTTAGTGCGGGGATGTCGGGAATAGAAATGATTAACTTTCACGAATTTATATTAGAAACCGATTTTCCTTAAAATCAAAATGTTATTACATAATATTATAAAATACTAAATATGATAATACCATAATAGTGGCGAACAAATTGTTATTATCGCTCCCGAGAATGTATATAATAATTTGCCTATATTTTTCTAAAATATTGTTCATGTTAATCTTAAGGACTAAGATAGGCAACTAATATAACATCTCGGAGGCAATGGGACAGTTTTTGTGAGAAGGTGGTCAAGTCAAAAATTGAATATTATATTTTTGTTTAGCCGATAATTTTACTCTGGATTTGCAATTTGGCTATATCCATGACACGGTCTTAGAAGATAAGGTCGGTCAACTATACATCATCAGCATTCCACTTATTCATGTTTTTGGCGTTTTTTGGAAAATACGAGTATATGCATTATTTTGAACCATGACCCTCTTTATATTTTATAGCTTGTACGATTACGCAATTATACATGTACATAAGTGTATATTTCATAAACATGTTATTCAAGAAATAAATTTGAGTGTAACGATACATATATCGGTATAAAATAATTGTTCAAGAAAACACGTATATTATTATTATCTATGGTGTATCAAATAGTATCGGGCTCAGACTTAATGTGAACAAGGATATATTATAGGTATAAAATAACTAGATATAGTGTTAACGGATTATATAATTTAATTATTTACACAAAAATAAAAATAATATTTATGAAATATACACATGTATAAACGCGTAATTGTAAAAGCTATAAAATCTAAAGAGGGTCATGATTCAAAATAATACATATATTTTCCAAAAAACGCAAAAAACATGAATAATCCCTATATTACGCAGGTTAAAGTAGCAACCCTAGCGTACGCAGCGCAGCCTGTGGCCGTTTGATCTTGCAACCCATTTTGGTACGTTTTTTCATGTGGGCGGCCGTACGAGTTTGGTCTACTTATTCTAGTCTTCATGGCTATATCCATTTATAATATTATTAAGAAATAGATAGCCAAATATCAGTGCTACCGGTCGAACTAGCGTAAAATTATCTGCAAAATAAAAATATAATATTAAATTTTTAAAAACTGTCTTCACCACCTTCGGCACCTTCTCACAAAAACCGTTATGATATTGTAATGAAATTTTGAAAAGAAATAATTTGCCAGTTCTTATATTATGCTAGTGTCTTGTATCATCGTATATACTATATAGTATTTGTATATATATATATTTATCTTTTTGTCCACCATGAAACAAGACGATACCCAGAGAAAAAAATTCTAGTTGCAAAATATCGCCATATCGGTTATAAAATGAAAACTAACTTAATAAGTTCCTCTCATACAAGCAAAAAAAGTACCCAACATGTTAATTTTACAATTACAAGTTACAAGGAAACTAAAAGTAACATACAATATGTTACAAAGTTATTGCATTTTGATGTATAGGTACATTCAGATTACAGTGTTGGGAAAGTTGCTTTTAAAAAAGAACTAGTTAGTTTTTATTTATAAAAATATGTGGGAAATTCTTCGTAAATATATCATTTTTGTCCAATAATATTTTCTATATTCTAAGGAACTTATAATTTATATAAATAATATTTGGATAGTATGCAAATTCAAAATTAACTTAATAATTGTGAATATTATAAATAACATTAGTTGATTTTAAGTTGACTTACATACAAATGAGTTAAGCTAAAGTTAAGTTAATTAAAACAGCGAACTAGTAAGTTAAGTTAATAAGTTAAAAATAACTTAACTTTTAACTTATTAACTCATTAATGCCCAGCCCTGTTAAAAATAACATGCTTTCATTGTTTTTTTCATAATTTGAGGAACGGAAATTTTCGTTCAAGTACCTGAAAATAGGAACTCTTTCCGTTCCTCGTTCCAATACTCTAAAAATAACGTGTTCCAAGCTTCGTTCCTATAAAAGGAAGGTGTTAGACATCAGAATTTGCTGACTATGAATAAGTATTTAATAATAACTAATAAGAATTAAGGGAACAAACCTTGCTAGTTTAGCGCCCACGCGAATTATTAAATTTTTTTCGTAAACCCATGTTACCCAACGAATTAAACCACCTTGGGTGCCGGGTGGGCCTCGGAGTTAAAAAAATGTATTAAAAGCACATATTATATACCCGGCGTGGTGACTCGCTCATTTGGAAATTAAAATCGAAAATATTCCTCAACCAAAAACCAAAACCGATTTTGGGTACAAATTCCCGTTTTTATTCATATTTTGTTTTCTCCTACGTTTTTGAAAACTATAAGGAATTTTACCTAAAAGGAATATTGTTGACCTCCCGAATATACCAACTAGATTCACTTTTTTATCAAACAAGATACTGTTGAAGAAAATCAAAGCTCTTTTACTGCCCCAAAAGGTGATGGGAGACACAAAATAAAAACACACTTCATTGTAAATAATACAGTCATCGCTCCTCTCAGAATCTAAAATTATAGTATTTATACCACTCTCCATTATAGCAGTAAAGCGCGAGGATGTATGGCGATAATCATAAATATATCGAGTTTAAGAAACACTCAGAACAATACATAGGGTACAAGCTACAACCATTAATACCAAGGAAGGAAAAAATGGCTTTACAGTTTCGGCTATATATTGTATTCCTCAGGGAGGTGCAGACAAAATTAAATTCTAAAAAAGTATATCTGAATCATGAACATAATTATGTAAATATATTGATAGTTACTACCCATGTATAAAAATACATATGATAGTATTCAAAAGTTAAGGGTACAAATTAAATAGGTACATTTTTTCAAGCTTCGGCATTAACAAGTTAAACAATTAAAGTTAAGTTACTTTTAACTAAATTAAATAACCAGTTATTTTATTTTTAGAAGTAACTTAAAATCATACTTGAAGCAGATATGAAATTGCCCAAAAATGTTATCTGTTATGAAAATATATTTTATAAATTTTATTGTGAGACCAGCCTGAGCAATTTTTTGGAAAACCCAGTCTTATGTATTATAATATGATTTTGAAATGAAGGGGGAGAGATCAAGATGTCATCAATGATGCGTTATTCATTGCTTCGTTAACGGTGTTAACATTAAACACCACATTTAAAGGAAAACTTTGGCTGAGCAATATCGTTTTTAATTTTTCGTTATCTGAACTTCAAAAAAAGTTAGAAAACACAAATAATAATGGATTTTGAAACAATAAGAACTTTTTTTGTAAAACTGCAGGTATAAAAAAATAAAAACGTTATTGCACAGGCAATGTTCCTCTTTATATGTGGTGAAAATTTCGTTTCTTAGTTATGTCTGTAATCTTCTCGGTTATTTCAGGCGCCAAAACATTTTTGCTATGCCGTTGGACGTCCTCTTAACGACCTGTAGCTGTTTATAGCTGGAGCGCCACCTTTGTCCTCGAGATAAATATACCATCATCGCCAAACTATGTAAAATCTAACGATAAAAATACTATTATTAAAAAAAAAAGGTGGGTACGCTCTTTTGCACAGTAGGTTTCAAGTGGGTCACTGTATAATGGATGGTATTAAATTTGAATTCAATGATATAATATCATTGCATACGAAAAACGATTCTGAGTGGTCACGGTTTGTCAGTGTGGATAATTTATGTTATATTAATATTGTTATTACTTATTATTTATACGGTAGCCGGTAAGTTGAAGTGATATTGTAAAATTGCAACAAAATGATTAAAACCGTTGTTCTTGGTTATTTAATATGAAATTTCCTCCAAATTTGAGCATAAAATAACTATAAAATAAAAATGTGCGTTTTATATTTTTGAGATTTTTTGGTTACAGAATACGGAGGAGTTCGTACACTAACACCACAGATGATATAAGACAAAAAAAAAAATAATAATATTAATATATAAATATTATTATATACCTACGTATATTTATATAAATTGACGAATTTTACTTCTCGGAATAATTCATATCCACACGCCGATAAAACACACACTAAAGAAAAAAAGTGATGTTGCAGGTAGGTAGCTTGAAACCCACCGACCGCATTTATAAGTATACAGTTTGCACGTTTATTTTAATTATTATAATAATAACTAATTAATTATTAACTTTATCGGACTAAATTTCTGCCCGTGATATTTACAAAGAATGTAGCTTTCTATTTGTGAAATAACTTTTGAAATCGGTCCAGTAGTTTTTGAGTTTATTTGTTACAAACAAACAGATCTTTCCTCTTTATAATATTAGTATAGATATTACGCACTATTGTAAAAATTGGTTCTCAGTCCCAACATTGTACAGTACTACCGCCACGCTGGCCGTTACGTGTATAAAACGGTATTCACAGTGATTTGACAACCACTATCGAAAAACTGTCACTTGGTGCATGACGGTCAGCGCTCATTTTTCGTGTCTGCGACAATGACTTTTTGGCCGACGTGTATACACGCTCCCAGCGGATTTTGTCCTCAACGGCGACAGTATTATAATCATCGATTAAGTAAATCGGTATTGATTTAGTTGATCAATGTCATGATGAATCGTCGTTTTATACGGCCGATATTAACAAATGCATGGCCGATAACCGTGATTCATGTCTTACATACCATCTATTCTTCAGTCTTGTGGTGAAACGTGATTTTTATAACAATTGTATAGTGTAAACTGTAAGTTAGCACTTTAGAAGATCAAAACCGATGGCAACGACAAACTAAGCGATCTAGCCTTCCAATCCAGACTTCACCGTTGCTATTGCAATAGATCAACAAATCCTTTTTTTTCACAATAGTTATAACTAGAAAATCATCGAAAATGTCCAACATTTGCATTCTGTGTATGAAAACAGTTCTCAAGTATTCAGTCTCCAAGATGTCTGTACACGTGTAAGTCTCGTAAATAATTACCCTAGCGTACCAACTGGGATAAAAATATTCCACTCTAATCGTTGTATTTTATTTTGTTTTAGATTTCCATCGTGTCCGAAAAAACGGCAGATCTGGCTCAACCGGTGTAAATTAGCCAATGAAGAAGTCTTACCAAACCGTAAAATATGTTCATTTCATTTTGAGCCAACATGCTTCAAAACTGGTTTAAAAAGGCGTTTACTTTATCGTGATGCTGTACCAACAATTTTCGGAAAAGCTCATGTTAAAACGATAAATCCGCCATTAAAAAACCTGAAAGGTATTATATATTTTCTTCCAATAATTATTGTTAATGAGTTAATGAGTCCCTACCAATGAAATTATAGGTATTATTAGGTAAATAGGTATTCTCAGCAATTTATAGTACTAAAACTAATCATAGGTGGGTTATCTAATGAGTACCTACCTATAAATGCACACCTAATAACGATAAAATTGGTATTTTAATTATATTTTCTTTTACGTTTTTAATCCTCGATTTTTTCATTTGTGTAGTAATTATAATGACTCACTAGTGAATCTTCACTAGCAGTATAGCTTGATTTGTATTCATTAATTTAAAATTTGTGTCAAATAGTCTTACTGAACCAGTGATGCCAAACTCAAATTCGGGGAGGGAGCAATCATTCGCTTGGTGGATGGTAAAATATTAATGTTAATATATAATATGTTTCTCTACTCTATAAACAGCACGTACTATAGCACAATTTCAATATCAAGTTCTTTCTCAGACAGATAATTTTCAAAATAATATTATTGGTTTAAGTTAATAATAATAATATTATGATACGATAAATATAATATGGGTATTATTGTCGTGTGCGGCCAAATGCACACTTATCTTCTATCATGCATCTATGGAGTCCAACCGAGGCAATTGCGGCACAATTAAACTTTAGCCTAATCAAAGTATATTACTATTATTTGCTTTATTGTTCATGGCACACCTTATACTTATAGATGGAACATTGTGTAGTTCACACCTTCCAAGACAGGTAGCGTCTCATGAAACACCGAAGCACTATGCACACGCACACTTAGGGCATGAAAAATGACACAATAATATTGTATATTGTGTATTTTTGTCAACAGTTTTTCCTATCATTTCTGTAATTGATTTTATTTAAAAATGTATGTATTTAACTACCTATTTGAGATAAATGTGAATTGAATACTTCAATATTATTAAATCAAATACAATTAATATTGTGTGGAAATATAAAAATAATAATTTTGTTCTAAAGATGGGATGCCCCATGGAATATAAACTGTTGAATGAAACTGTTGATTGTCCTGAGGTCTTGAGCCTGATTGGTATTAGAGCCTCACCAGTCAACACTAGGCAAATTACCCTATCATATTGCACCAAGTAATTGTAATTTTGTTTTCAATAGTCCCATCAGTAGAATTTTACATTACAGTAACAAACATCTATCTAATTTTAATTTAATTTTTTTTTTTTTATCATAGTTGTAAGATGATAAAATTGATACTTTTTTTAGAATATTTCTATATTATATTATATCCATCCTATGTTGTATGTACTGTCCTCTGCCCTTGGGGCGTTACTATCATTAAATAAAAATAAACTTAAACTTAGTTTGAGATATTATTAGAAATATAGGCTAATAAATGTAGTATAATCTGCTTAAAACCATTTTTTTTTATTTATGAAATGATAAATTATTGAATTCAAATTTAACACATTATAGTCAATGATCTCTTTTTGTTACAATAGTTATAATTTTTAAAAAAGGCCATGCTAAAATCACAAAATATATGCCACTAGAAAATGTGAAAGGTATTATATATTTTTCTTCCAGTAATTGTTGTTGGTTAGTTGACCAATTATTATTACCAATTATAGGCACTACTAATGACAATAGTGAATATTCATTATTAGGTACAACTTATTCTTAGAATCTATAAGTGGTTTTACAATGATGTTTGTTTATTTTTTTATCCTGTAAACAATAAACTATATTTTGATTTAAACACATAGTATCTTATCTTTTAGCAGATTTTTTACCAAGAATATGCCTTAAATTACAAAAACAGATTTATGAATGAGTTTTACTAAATAATCTATGTGTATTTTCCATTTTAATTTTGAGTCAATATACACTATACAGCCCCAAACACTTAATATAATTAACATTTTCAATGCTTACACATGAGCAATTTAATTTATTTGAATCAAGACATTGAGACGAATGATAGAAAATATTTAAATTGTTTCGAATTATAATATTTTGTATATTAAACACCATATTTTTAGTTTTATTTAAATTAAATTCAAATAAATTATTATTAAATCATGATTTAACTGTGTAAATATTTTATTTGCTTTATTATTTAGATTTTCAATATTTTTATCATGGAGTAGAATTACTGTGTCATCTGCAAAACATTTCGGCTATCATTTCCAATTCTACATTTATATTTAATAACCCATTTATGTATAGTATAAATAATATAGACCAAGTACAGTTCTTTGTGGTACTCCGTGGTCAACTATTAAAGAATGACCAAGCTTATTATTTAATTTTACAATTTGGTGTCTTTCATTATGGTATGAGCTAATTAAATTATTGGCAATATCTTTTATTTCAGCATAATTAAATTTTTCAAGTAATAGTTTCTGATTTATTTATGTCTTAAATGATATCCATTAATTTCTCACTTCTACCTAACTTTTCATGTTTATATTTACTTACAAAAAACTGAGCATCACTTGTTGAATTCCCTATTAAAAACCCAAATTGATTTTTAGAAAAGAAAGAGTTATCATTAAGGATTTTCATGATTCTAATTTTAATACATTTTTCATACATTTAGGATACACGTAAGGATAGAAAAATTGGTCTATAGTTGCTACAGTCTAGCTTATCAGCTTGTTTATGAAAGGGGATAACCATACATTTTTTGAAAAACGATGGATATTAGCAAAATCAAATAGTGCGGTGACAGTCCTCTTAACAGTTTTCTGCTGAAATTAGTTATGTATTGTATAAATATAATAGAAATATAACTTACTATATTATAATGGATGGCTGCTAATATATTTGTAGAACATGAGATACCTAGTGGCTGGTACATAAACTATAACATAATTTTGCTGTAGAAAATAATAGTCAAATTTAAAATAGAATTATCACTTGATACTCCTGTAAATTAATGCCAATTGTAAACCAAAATAAACCAAAATAAACCAAAATAAAGTTCCCTATTTTTCTGTTTTAGGAAAACCAAAAAATGTAATCAAGGACAGGATTGCCGTTCAGCATCTTCAGTTACATCGTATTTCACCAACTAAAGCTATTAAAAAAGGGATTACCCGTCAGCATCTTGAGCATTGTGATATTCCTTTAACAAGATCTGCTAAAAAAATGTTAGCTGATAAGAATCGTCAATCTCAAGATGTTTCATTAACAAGAGCTCTGAATAAAGAGATTTTTGGTCATAATCGGGAGTCTTGTGATTTATCATTAACAGGAGCTGCTAAAAAATTGATTGCCTGTAAGAATCATCAGTCTCGTGATATTTTACAGGTAAAAACTGTTAAAAAAAGGATTGCCAGTCAGAATACTCGGCCTCGTAATATTTCACAAGCAATAACTGCTAAGAAAGTGATTTCCAGTCAAAATAGTCAGTCCCATGATATTTCACCGATAAAAACTGTTAAAAAAGAGATTGCCAGTCAGAATACTCGGTCTCGTAATATTTCACAGACAATAACTGTTAAGAAAAAAATTTCCAGTCGGAATAGTCAGTCTCATGATATTTCACCGATAAAAACTGTTAAAAAAGAGATTGCCAGTCAGAATACTCGGTCTCGTAATATTCCACAAACAATAACTGCTAAGAAAGTGATTTCCAGTCGGAATAGTCTGTCTCATGATATTTTACCGACAAAAACTGTTAAAAAAGAGATTGCCGGTCCGAATACTCGGTCTCGTAATATTTCACAGACAATAACTGCTAAGAAAGTAATTTCCAGTCGGAATAGTCAGTCTTGTGATATTAAACCGACAAAAGGTATTAAAAAAATTATTTCAGGTCAGAATAATGTGTCTTATGGTCATTTGCCAACAAGAGTATTTGAACTAGAAGTATTTCAACGTTCAATGAGTATTGTAACAAATCAAAAAAGAGAACTTGATCGGCAAAATGAAACTATCGCGATGCTAGAAAAGAAAAAGTTATCACTTATATTACAATTGGAAATTGCAAGGAATAAAATCTTATTGGCTAATATTGCAAAGTGATTTGTACCCGTTAGTTAGAGCCCTTAAAACAATCTATATCTATAATTAAGAAACAGTAAAAGCTGCTTTTTATTAATTCTACTCTAAGTGATGAATATTTTATAATACAAGACATAATATTGTATTTTATTTAATTGTTATGGAAAAAAATATAAATATTTTGAATAATAGATATAAATATTAGATAATATCGTGTTGCTTTTAGTTTGACATCCAAATATTGTAAGGCCAGTTTTATTTGGATGTAAACAAATGTTTTGAGACTTCAAAATATTAGTTCAGTAAAATTAAATAATTATTGTATATTATAAAATTGAAGTTTTACCTAGTTCAATTTTTTTTTCAATTTTTCAAAGAAAATGGTCTGTTAGTTTTGTTAATATTAAATATAAAAACAAATTATTTAATGATTAATATTATTTGTTTAATATTTAATACCATTAAGAAAAATAGTATTATAAATTGAGAAAAATGTTGAATAACCTTGAAATTATTTACCCCTTACTCAATCATAAATAATGTGAAAATTGGTATTTAGATTATGCACTAAACCAGCTCAATGTTAACTTCAATGTCACAATAACTCTTGACAATTTTTTTTTCAATTTTTTAAAGAAAATGTTCTGTTAGTTTTGTTAATGTTAAATATAAAAACAAATTAATTAATGTTTTTGTTTTTATTTTATAACTTCTTGAATAAAATATGTATTTATTTAAATAATATTATTTGTTTGATTATTAATACCTTTAAGAAAAATAATATTATTAATTGAGGAAAAATTTAAATAACCTTGAAAATATTTACCCTTTACTCAATCATCCATAATGTGAAAATTGGTATTTAGATTATGCACTAAACCAGCTTAATGTGAACTTCAATGGCACAATGGCCCTTGACAATTATAATTTATAATATACATACTCGTCTGATTACCAGTTCATAACCATATTTAACAAAGAGATATTTTTGAATAGTAGTGAATAATATGTAATTTTTAACGTTAAGACTTCTTATGATATAACCTCAATCCTTAAAAATATTGTGTGGAAAAGGATTTAAACGAAGTTGTAATTTTTACAGAGCTTATATACTTAACTTTTACAACAGGCTATTTTTTAGTGGCATGCTAAGATGACACAATCATAGATACTATAATATGTACAATGTACATGGATGGGACATACCATGTATTTAAGTGTAATCGAAGAGCATACTAGTTACCAATATGGTTATATGTCATTAGTGTGGTATCACAATAACCTGCAAATTGAAACCACAATACAAACATTTATATATTATTTTAGTTTTTACTTTTAATAATAACTTAAAAACATTGAAAATATAATCGTTAATTACAATTGTTGTATGAGTGTATGACCAGTGATTTTTATTGTCAATGATCCAATAGATGATGATTTGAAATAAGTTGTAGTTAATTTAACATGTAGAATGAAATAGTAGCTTATTCCAATAATATAAATTGTACGTTAGTCATAATATGTGGCTGAGTTTGGTGTAAAAATGCTCTGGTCTTAACGGCTATGGTACATCTGACCAGTGGCGGCGCCAAGGGGGGGCAATGTGGGGCTAGTGCCCTACCCAAATTTGGTTTAGCCCCACCTTTGCCCTACCTGTTTGAGACCAAATGAAAATTTATAATATATTTATATTACCCATCACAATATTGTGTGAAATTTCTCTTCCCCGATTAGCAGTTAAACACCACATCGAGTATTAAATATGGTTATAATTTACCAATTATGGGACAACTGCTAATCACAATGTTGGAGTAATATAATTTCAGAGAAGTTGCTATTCGTGGTAGTATTGTTATTACACTGTTTAAACCACGGTCATGGCACAGATAACATTTTCATCTGGACAACTTTCTATCATGGTTCGGTATTTTTATAACAATACAATTAATGAACGATTTGTAGGATTTGTACCTTGTTCTTTCTTAAATGCTCAAGCACTTTTTAATTACATCGAATGTACATTGGCTAATTGTTCAATCGATATTAATAATTGTATAGCACACACCTATGACGGGGCTGCGGTAATGAGTGGCAATGTTAATGGTGTTCAAGCAATTTTCCAACGTCAAGTACCTCAAGCTATTTATACTCATTGTTATAATCACAGATTAAATTTAGTTGTTGTTGATATTTGTAAGAATATTCCAGAAGTAAAAATGTTTTTTATATTGCTTCAACAAATATATAATTTTATGAGTAGATCAACGGTGCACACTCAATTTATTGAACTTCAAAAAAAACATTGTCCAAAATCTAAATGTGTGGAACTAAAAAGTATTTCAGAAACAAGATGGATCTGCCAAATAGCTGCTTGTATAGCTGTTAAAAGAACACTACCAATAGTACCAATCATATTGCTTTTACTTAATAGAGTTAGCTTAAAAACAAAATGTGAAAAAAGTTTAGAAGCTAGTTCACTTTTAGACCATATTAATTTTGAATTTCTATTTTGTTTACACTTATTTTGTGAAAGTTTACATGAGTTACAAATTGTTTCAGATTATTTACAGAAATCTGATTCTATTGATTTACCTACTCCTCTCTTTTACATTAGTGTCTGATTTATATGATTACAAAAAATGTCTTTAATAGCTGGATATACCAAAATATCAATCCCATTAATAAAAGTATTATGGAAAATCCAAATATAGAGCAATAATATACAAATTACAAATATATATTTGCCCCACCGAAAATTTTTTTGCCCGGATCCTGCCCCCCCAGAAATAAATGTCTAGTGCCGCCCCTGCATCTGACTATGCTGTGTTTCTGGCCCTCCTATTTACGATATATTAATTTCTTAAACATTTAACCTTTTGTTAACCTTCAAAATATGCCAATTTATTAATGTATTGGAATAAAATAAAGAACTAAGGTGGGTAAGTGGATGTCGCTCTGCTGTACAGTAGGTTACAAGTGGGTCAATGTAATGGATGGTGTTAAATTTGAATTCAATGATATAATGTCATTGTACAAGAAAAACGATTCTGAGCGAAGACGGTCAGTCAGCCTATGATATTACAAATTATATTTAATGATATTATTGTGAATAAAGTAATTCATATATAACTCATTTACGTGGAGCCTTGTTTTAAATTTTCAATCCTTAGCCATAAAAGTTGAACATTTTATAAATTTTTAACTACAAAAAAATTATTAAACTTTGAATTTGATACATTTTGTCAAAATTTGAACTTTAAATGCTTATACAAAAAAATTGAGCATGTGTATATTTAATATTTTTCAATTGCTATTGTAACAATATATCAGGAGCCTTGCATTAATTTTTCACGCTTTTCTACCCAACAAATAAAATATTATTGATATTTATAGAAAAAAACTAAAACAATTGAAAACTGACAATGTTCGTAAAGAGTCAAATTATTTTCAAAATTTTATCGTGTATAGAAAATGCTAATATAAACATTCAATGAAATTTTCAAGTATCTACAGTCATACGTTTTTTAATTACAACAAAAAAAGAAAAACGTTATACGAAAAATCGAGTGAATATCAAATGTTGTAAACATATAAATTTCAATCGCTCATAAAAATTTAATTTGACTCTCTTGTAAACATTTTTTTTTGATAAAGGTATACAAACTTATGGATAATCTTGTATTATATTTTCAAATCTTAGATTTAAAAAGAAAAAATTTTATGAATTCTCAGCTTAAAATAATTTGCCAATTTTAAATGCTTATAAATAAAAACTGTGACTAAGGATTTTCTATATTTTTCAAATGTCATTGTAACAATATAGTAGGAGCCTTGTATTAAAATGTCAATCTTTTTTACCCGACAAATATAGTTTTATTGACATTGATAGAAAAAAAGACTATTAAAATTGGAAACCAGAAAATGTTTCTAAACAGTTCAAAACAAATTAAAATTTTTGAAAATTTCATCGTATATAGAAAATGCAAATATAAACAACCAGTGAAAAATTCATGTATATACGTTCATTTGTTTTAAAGTTACACCAAAAACTAAAATTCGATTTGGTCAAAAACCGGTTTTGCGTAAAACTTCCCGTTTTTCCTTAATTTTTATATTGTTTTTCCTGGCGCTTTTGAAAAATATTGAAAATTTGACCTCCTGAAGCATCAATTAGATTCACTTTCCCATCAAACAAGATACTGTTGAAGAAAATCGGAGCAGTTTTACTGCCCCAAACCGTGATGACCCACAAAAATAAAAAAATAAATAAAAAACACACATCATTGTAAAATCAATACATACATCGCTCCGCTCATAATCGAAAAAAATACACAGATATATTATATTATTAAAAATATATATTATTATTATTATTATATTTATTAATCTATAGCTAAATGAAACAAATAATCTGATATTTATCACAATATTTTTTTTCGTTTGATTTAGCTATATAGGTTAATAATTATAATAATAATAAATATTTTTAATAATATAGTCAGGACCTTGCACCTGAATTAACCGGAACCCCTAACACCTGAAATCCATATAACCCGAATGATTCTGTTTTCAAAACACCCGAATAAAACATTCTGATTTCTGGTTAACCCGAAACCCCAGTGGCGTATTTACGATTTTGGCGCCCTAAGTACACATATTTTGGCACCCCTTTTTTTCTCAATTTCCTATTACTCATTGTCACAAAAAACTTATAAGTCCTTTCTAATTTACAATTTACTTTTTTTCTCCGTTAAAAATGCAGGGCTTGAAACCGGTATAAACCGTTTTAAAACCAAAACCAAAAACAAAATCAAAACTGAAACTGAAAACATTATTTATGTGTAGAAATATGTATAGAAATATAAAAGATATTATAAGAAAGATACAGGTTATCGTTTATCAGTTACCACTGATATAAATTCTCAACAAATCCAATACAATAAAAAAATATATTTTTTCTAGCCTCGGGGAAATTGCCTCCCGTCACCACCCCCTAAATACGCCACTGTGAAACCCGAATATTTTTGTTTTTTCACAATGTGAATATGTGATTTATAATTTTGTATGTAAGAGTGAGACTGCCCGACCAGTGAAATCTGTGACAAAGAACTGACAATCAAACAGATCACACTAGAATGCGCTAAGTTCAGCAGCTCCAGACAAAATATCGGAATCCAATCAACGATGCAACTAGCACTTGGCAAAGAAAAGTCCAAATCATATACAACTTTTATACACAAATATAGGCTTATATTTTAATATTTATATTATAATTATAATATTTAGCAAAATTACTTAAATAAAAAAAAAAATTATATATTTTATTTTACAAACTCCCTCTATTGTTAAACATAATATTGTATCCCCATAGTTATAAGACTAATACTTTTCGCGCCGCTGTCACCGCCGTACTCGCAGCATAATTATTAATTTATTATACACAATAGCAAGGCTGGGCAAGTTAACGATTTTTTTTTAACTCGTTAAGTTAAGTTATTTTAAAATAATTAAGTCAAGTTAAGTTAAAAGTTCCTCGTATTTTTTTTTCATTAACTCGTTAAGTTGAAAGTTAACTTTGAAAAAAGTAACTTAACTTAGTGTTAAGTTAAAATTTACTAATTTGCAAAAATAAAAAATTTCAGACACATCATATTATGGTTTATTAGATAGGTTTCCTTTACGTTCAAGAAAATTATTGGGGAAATTTAAAATAATACATCAAAGTAAAAACACATTCAAAAATTTGCATTATTCTACTTGAAAATTAACTTAATTTAGATATTTTTGAATTAAAATTATCTTGAAGTTAACATGTCAATCTTGAAAAAAGTAACTTATTAAGTTAAAAGTTAATAAACTTAACGTTTTAACTTAATTTTAACTTTTAACTCGTTAATGCCCAGCCTTGCACAATAATATATTCCACCGACTGACACACACACTCAATAATCACTATTTTTTGTATTATTTTTATTTCCGTTATTATTGTATTTAAATGTGTCTGTGAGTTATATAATATGTAAAACCGATCGCCGACGACTCACCGCTCTACGCACGGGAGTTTTACCACGGCCGCCCAAGCTATATTCAGTCACAAATTATTGTCGTGGGCAAATCGCCGTACTTTAATTTATAATGTCGTGGTCGCGAATCGCCCTTATTATGGGTATGGTCGAATTGCACTTATTTTAGTCAAACTGCACTTGGGTTTTAAAAACTGTCGAACTGCACTCGAGTATAATGAGCAGGTAGTGGTCGAACTGCACTTGATATATCATGCATTTGAAGGGATTAAACGTAAATTATTGTTTTATACATACCATTGTCCATTATGTTAATATAATATTATATATACATATATTAATAAATCATGAAATATTATTATTGTAATTATTATAACTTTTTTTTTAAACTAATTTTGATAATTTTTGTAGTAACAATATATAATATATAATTTATTTATTCTTTTTTTAAATCGAAAATATTATTATAATAATAAACGTGAACGTCCATAGTGACCTTAAATTTTAACTCTATATTTTGAAAGAGTGCAGTTCGACCACTACATGCTTTTTACCCGAGTGCAGTTCGACCATTACCTTTTTTGAACCCAAGTGCAATTCGACCATTTCTTTGTAGGTATTAAGAGCGATTCGACTATCCCGGCCATTATTATATAAAATTTGTTGTGTCGTGGGCACGAATCGAAATCGCCTCTTTAAGCCTGGATTAAAGGGGGTCATGGCCACGGGCCCACGGGCATAAGCATTAAGCATGCGTACGGGGGAGGAAGGGGAGGCAGCTCTTGGTGTAACTCTAAAACAAATTACTGTTGATATATGAAATGCTAACTGAATGTTCATTTTAACATTTTCTGTATACCATAACATTTTCAAAATATTTTGACTTATTTTGAGCTGTTTACGGACATCTTCAATTTCCAATTCTTTAGTTTTTTATTCTACAAATATCAATAAAAATTTTTTGTTGGTAAAAAAAAACTTGAAAATTGTATAGAAGGCTCATAGCATAATGTTTCAAAGACAGATGAAAAATATTGAAAATCATTTGTCACAATTTTTTTTTTTATAAGCATTTAAAGTTTAAATATTGACAAAATACGTAATATTTACGAAAATGTGCAAATTATTTTGTGTTAGATATTCATAAAAATTTTTCTTTTTAAATCTAAGATTTAAAATGTAATACAAAATTACTCATAAGTTTGTTTACTTTTGTCAAAAAAAAATTGTCTACAAGCAAATCAAATTAAATTTTTATGAGCATTTGAAATTCATATTTTTACAAAATTGGATATTCATTCGATTTTTCATGTAGTGATTTTGTTATTTTGTTGTAATTCAAAAACAAATAACTGTAGGTACATGAAAATTTTACTGAATATTTATATTTTAATTTTCTATACATCATACAATTTTGAAAATATTGCGACTCTTTTTGAGCTGTTTATGGACATTGTAATTTTTTCAATTTTTTTAGTTTTTTTTTTCTATAAATATCAATAAAATTTTATTTTTTGGATAAAAAAGCGTAAAAATTCATACATTTTCAAAATTTTGAAAAATGTCTTAAAAATTAAAAGACCCAGCTTTATTAATAAAAACTTGGAGCCAAAAACTCCGAAAACGTTGGAGCCTTGTATTATATTTTACATAATTTACATCTTCATTGTAATACCATTACATATACATAATAGTTTGATCTCACGTGTGTCAATATGTTGAGTTTCGGTGGGTAAACACAATGGCTCGTTTTTACATAGGTACCTACCACGCAGTCTAATTCAGTGCTCGTATTTGGTCGTCATCGATGTTATGAACATGGGTTTTCCTCATTAAATTGATTATTTCCGTCATTTGTTCAATTGTTTCTTGTTTCATCTCAGCAATTCTTTCTTTTTCAGATATTTGTTCGCTGATTGAAATATATTAACAAATATATTAGATAAATATTATGTCTCGTCTCTCGTGCATAAATAATAGATATAGGTATACACCAAATGAAACGAAAAAAACAAAATTACAATAATAATAATGCACTGTCTGTGTCTCACCATTTTTCGGAAATTATTTTGTTGTACTTGTCTGTCAGTTGTAAGTTTTTAACATTTAATTGTTGGTTTTCATTTTCAAGATTCTCAATTTTCGATTCAAATTGTTCTCGAACATACGCATTAATCCAACAACCAGCCCTGGTTTCCCACTGTTTTATTTCATTTTTCAACTCAACACCATCTTCTTTTAAACGGTCGATCGTGATAATATAGTCCTGGTTTTCAAGTGTCTGCAAGTCAGATAAAATTATATTTATTAGATAAGTATGTTATACTATAATTATACATTATTCATAAAATGAATCATTTATTTAAATTAGCGAAAATGTCTGATAAATGTTTTTTACTCATACCAAACGTTTGACCATCAATTCAAGTTCCAAAGTAATATCTTCCCTAAAATTAACAAATACACATTTGGCACATTAAATTATCAATACTGTATAGCTATATCGTCAAAATAATTAATCTCACATGATTCTTATCTGTTTTTGCTGTTTAATATTTAAGTCTGATTGTTCACTTAATCCCATAGAACGTTGCACAAATTCGTATCTCTTTTTTCCTACTTCGGATCTCAATTCTTGCAGTTTTTGATTAGTTTCTGTATATCTATTACAATTTTATGTAAATTAATAAAATATGATATAATTATAGTTTCTAGATATTTTACTTATTCTTAAGTACAATTATCTCTTCTTGAAACAAATCTTTCTCCCTCAAAAGCTCAATAAAATCATTTTTTAACTTATTTCTTTCCTTGAACAAGTTTTCGATTCTTATGGTTTTTTCAGAGTCTGTCTTTTTTAAATCATCTACTGTACTGTTTAAAATCTCTATTTTTGAATTTAATGACGAGGCTTGAGCAGCCATAGTCAATAGTTTTTCATTTTTTACACCTAAATCACGTTTTGTTTTTGTTATATACTTAGTATTATTATTAATTAGTTTTTTTTTTTACGAACCCAGTTCCAAAGTCAACAATGTTTTTTCATTGGTCATATTTTTCAAACTAATTTCTTGTTGTTCTAAATTAATTGCTTGTTGTTCTAAATTAATTGCTTGTTGTTCTAAATTAGTTTTTAAATGTTCTAAATTATTTTCTAATTCATCTAAACTAATTCCACACGTCTGAATTTCTTTATCATGTTTAACTTTATACAACTGCGCTTGAAGAGATTCTGCCATAAATTTAGTTTGTTCCAATTCAATTGTTACGTCCTTGTGTTGCTCTTCAAGTTCTTTATATAATGTTTGGTAGCTTTTTTTAGTCTTAAGAATTAAAATAAAAAACTTAAACATATATTAGGTACGTATACACAATTAATTGGTAGGTACGTACATAGGTCTATATATATATACATATATACTACCTATTACATGAGTTTCTTAAACGTTATATCTATTATTATGAATTAACTTATTTTTTATTTACGCTTCGTTAATTAATAATACAGGTAGGTAGGTACTAATTAGGTACCTAGTATATAACATGTATATTTACCAAATTGTCAGACCTGTCGATAAAATGTTTCCTAAGTTCACTTTGAGATGACCTCGGAATCGATGACGTCAGTGGATGATTTGATCCTGGAATCTTATCATACTTATGACTCCCTAGCGAATTTGAAGACACGCTACAAATATAACTTTTTTCCTCGGTATACGTGTTTTTTTTCTTTGTGAGTATTTTCATCGTGGTCCGGATCGGTGCAGATACTTGTTCTAAAATGACAGTTTATTTAAAAAGTTATTTTAATTCGTTAATGCCTGTTTCAGGTACCTACTCACTTTTAACCGAAGAAACGGGCCTTTTAGATTTATGTTTAATAACGCGATCGGGCATCGTTAAGTTGTTGAATATTTTGTTCTGCAAATGTTAACGAAATAAATTTTTAATAAAACTACGTATTCTCTCAACACATGTACCATGAATAATTAAAATGTGCAAAATTTAAATTTTTCAATATTGTTATAATTATTTACCATGGTAACGGAATAATCAATATAGTTTTGTCACTACACCTAACAGATAAAAAACATGTTTTTCCCAACTCTTTTAGGAGAGGTGTTAAAGTAATAAAAATTTTCGAAGTAAAACTTCTTTAGATAGTGTATAACGCTGAACAATTTGTAACGAAATAATGCGATACACCCCATGAGAAAGAAAAATAAATAAAAATAAATAACAATGATATTTATCTGATTATTATTTTTTTTTTATCTATTTATCTATTAAATAACTAGTATGAACTGTGAAATAGAATGTGGTTTAATATATTAAAAGCATATATATATATATTTGTTTATATATATATTTGCACTTATTACTTCAAGTGCAAATTAAATTTAAATAGATATATTGTTAGTATTTTAGATTCTGAGCGGAGCGAGGACGCTAGTGGTTTTACAATGGTGCTTATTTTTTTTTTATCCTGTATACAAAATTTCTACCAGAAGGAGTGCTTTGATTTCAACAAATAGTACCTTATCTTTTGGCAAATTTGATCAAGATGGTACTTTAGAGATTTTCTTAATGCCACAGGAAAAACCACCGACTAATTACAAAAAACCATTAAAAAATGGGATTTTCATTTTTAATGCTTTGTTTATCACCATAGAAACGAATAAAATATTATAATATTAATTCAACCTACAGGATATAATAAATAATAACAATATAAAATATCCAGACTGACAAACCGTCTTCTCCACTCAGAATCGGTTTTCTTATACAATAATGATAGTATATCATTGAATTCAAGTTTAATACAATCCATTATACATTGACCCACTTATTGTAACCTACTGTACAGCAGAGCGACATCCAATTACCCGCTTTTTATTGTTATTTTTATTACATGCACCTAAATTTAGTTTTATTATTTATTTTATATTTATACATTTAATAATTAAGTAATAATAATTTATATATAATAATTATAAATATCGAAACGATTGCAGGGCTTGATATTACAATACCTAGTATTGTACGCTATGGTTAAAACCATTAAAACCATGGTCCATGTCAACATTATCTTGCATTCTTGACAATAATATTCCACGTCGTATAACGATAACGGTCCAAGTTATTATGTCGGAAAAAAAATAAAATTTAATAATAAATAAGATAACGGTTAATAAAATTTAACACGATTTTTGAATTAAGTAGATTTAGTATTTTTGTAATGACCCAATGGTTTAATATAATATTAAAAATATAGGAAATAATTATAAGATCCAACCTCCCCGTGGTGTCTCCTGAGTAACGCTAATAGACTCTAAAAAATAAAATATAAAAAATATGTATTAGCTAAACGTATTGGTATCCACGCTTTGTATTAATTTTTAGTGTCTAAAAAAATGTGTACCTAAACCTTTTACTGGAAAGTTGTCCCAATTCCAATGTAAAAATACCTTTTTGTGCCCAAACGTGTTTCGGCGTTTATTTTTACAATAATAATCAGTATACAGCTGTTGAAAAATTTCAAATAGGTGCTCTTTTAAATAAATTGGTTTCACATTGACAATATTTATGTTATAATTTGAATCTTATTTTTTTTGCGTTTATCAGACAATAAAACGATTGCAGATTTTCTTTTGCTTTGTGACCCCCCCCCCCCCTCTTAATTCCAAAATCCTGGCTACACCACTGGTTAAAACTAGTGCTAAACAATGTCGTTTACTAAGTTAAATCTGTTAATATTAACATGTTGTTATATTGGTCATTTTTAGAAAAGCCCAGATACACTAAAAACTACAAAATAAATTTCACATCATAAGTGCGTGCTAGCACACACACCTTTTTTAATAGACATGCAAAAGATTGGAAATTTGGAAATAATGAATTATCATATTTTTCAAAACATAAAATACAATAGACGGCCAAATGTAAACTCCTCCACGAATAACCTTTTTACCTGAATTATCATTAAATGTAAACTCCTACACTAATAACCTTTTAAAATTTTTACCTGAAAATCAAATATATTGTAATCTCCTACATATCTTCCCTTTAAAAAATAGGGTTATATTACTTAAATTTACAATTTTGAAGTTGAAAAGCTCAAAAAGCTCAAAATTATCATAACTTGAAAATAATAAATATACATTATTTAATAAACAAACGCTTGAATAGAGCTTGTTTATAGGCTGTTTGATGATTGTCGAAGGTTAGATTATATCCATATTATATACTATACTATACTATACGTTCATATCGGCACTTGCAGTACAAAGTGTTTTAAATAGATCAGCGATATGGCATCGAATATTGTCGAATAACGATAAAACATGATAATCTCGTCTGTATCGGAAATTTCCGAACAAATTGGCGTTTATTGCCGATATTGTAGTCCGCTCGTAACTGTATAACTGTGTATTGTTTGAGTTTAGTCTAGTGAATCTTTTGCGTCTTTCGCCGTTTTGTGCAGTAAAGTTAGTCACTCTTATAGTCGTACATTATTACAAATTGCAATGGAATTCATGTATAGTCAGAATGGTAAAAAGTTATTAATAGTTGATAAATATAAATTTTTTTTACACTATACTGCAAAAAGTGGCCAAAAAACGGCGTTGTATTAATAATAAGTGTCAAAGTAAAATTTACACAAATAATACAGAGGATGAAATTATCGAAAAGCATGTAGTTCTAATTCACAATCGTGATGAAGATACTACATTAAATCGCCAAGAAGTCAATAATTCACTGAAAAGGAAAGTAAGTGAAGACAATATTGTAGAAAAACCTTCCAAGTTTATTTTAACTGAAAATAATTTAAATACAACTGATCTCAATTATATTAGACGAAATGTGTATAATGCACGTAAATCTATTTTGCCACCTTTGCCTAAAAGTATTGAAGAAGTTCACGATACTTTAAATGTAATGGATATACAAACAAACCGTTCTGAACAATTTATTTTATTAAATGATCAAGATAGCCATATTATTATATTTTCTTGTATAGAAAATTTAAAATTTCTTTGTTCTAACGAAAACATTTTTTTAGACGGTACTTTCAATTATTGTACAAAATATTTTTTGCAGTTATTCACTATTCATGGTTTTAAGAATCAAAATTATATAACATTAGTCTTTACTTTGCTTCCTGACAAAAATAGCCATACATACAGTACATTATTTTTAAAAACTATCGAAATTTGCTTGCAAAATAATTTACGGTTTCAACCAGTTACAGTTATGGTGGGGGCTAAGTAATGTGAAAGGGGCTAAGTAATGTGAAAGGGGCTAAGTAATGTGAATGGGGCTAAGTAATGTGAAAATGGGGCTAAGTAATGTGAAAACAGTCCGGCCCCCATGTAGTGATGGAAAAAAAAAAAAAAAGTTACAGTTGTGGTGGACTTTGAAATTGCTATTCATAATGCAATTAAAAATATTTGGCCAACAGTGCAAATTCATGGTTGTAATTTTCATTTGTGCCGAAATTGGTACAGAAAAATCCAGCAATTAGGCCTAACGAATGATTACAATCAGTGGCGTATCCAGAATTTTTTTTTGGGGGGGGGGGGGGTTAATAAAAGTGTAACATATAACATTTTATTGAATTGTGTGTTTTTATTATAATAAATCATCATACATTAAATATTTTATAAGTGTATAACTATTTTATAACGCTGACTATAAAAAGTTGAAATATGTAAATATTTTTTTTTTCAAACTAAATTTTTATTCAATTTTCGTTTCGATTTTTTAGCAAGTTCATCTAAAACATCATTAATATCCACGTTAATATCACGATGAATATTAAGTAAGGCTAAACCATTTAAATGTATTTGTCCAGAAGAATTTCTCAAATAAGTTTTCAAACGACGGAGTGTTGAAAACGATCGTTCTCCTGTGGCAGTAGATACTGGAAGTGTAATAAATATTTGAAGAAGCTTAGATATTATTGGATAAACATCTGGACAGGTTTGGAAGTATACTTCAATAGCATTTTTGTTCTTGAGTTCAGCAGATGTTAAAGTTGAATATTTAGAGGAAAACTTATGGAAAGTATTTTCACTAAAATAGCTAAAGCTGTTTGAAATTTTAACTGTCTTATCGCAGTAAGTAGATGACTTGCAGAACTAGAAGTGTCAGAATCTGGCCAAAGTGTTATTTTATCTAGTGCATGTAAAATGGCTGGTTGAAGTTCTTCAAATAATATAACTGCATCATGGCGATCGACCCATCGAGTTGCACATAATATTTTTAGTTTAAAACGATTAGTCTGTGGAAATATTTCTACTATTGATAATTGCAAAATACTTTGCCTTTTTGGATAACCGAAAAAAGTACTTAGGTACACTTTGTATAGTACCCATACAATTTCTTACTTCTGGGACTTTACAGCTAAAAGTTATTGCTAAATTTAAACAATGGGCACTGCAATGTAAATAAAAGTATCATAATGTCATGTAATTCGGGTTTTGCTAATTATTAGTCAGTTTTATACATGCGTCGTACACTATACGAAAAGTTATCTTGAAAGTTACAAGAATCTAAAAGTTATAATATTTTGACGTGTAATGGTGACCGCTGGGTGCCGCGTGCTGTGCCGGTCGATCATTAAATTAATTAAATATTGAACAATTTTCGGGGGGGGGGGGGGGGTTACTGTAACCCCCCCCCCCTGGATACGCCACTGATTACAATAATGGTAAATCTGAAATTGGAAAATTTTTAGTTCTCACATTCGGTTTACCATTATTGCAAGATGCTAACGATATTGAAGATTGCTTTGTATTTGATTTGTTAGAAAATATGCCATCTGACGATAAAGTCCAACAATATTGCGACTATTTATCTGAAAATTATATTTTTTCGTTTTCATTATTTCCTCCAAAATTGTGGTCTTCTAATGATACTACAAATGCATGTGAATCATTTCATTCAAGATTTAATAGTAATTTTTATCATCACTATCCAAATCTCCATTTATTCGTGAAAGTTTTGAAAGATATTCAGACCGAAACATACATTAAAATTAGAAGCAGTCATACAACACAACGCAGACAGGCAAAAACTATTTCTAAATATCAATTTATACTTAATCAAAAAGATAAATATATACGAGGAGGAATTTCACGTTTAGAGTTTATCTCCAAAGTATGCCACAAAAATATACGTAAATGATTATGACTTAGTATTGTTTTATTGAATTTTTTTATTATTTTTTTCAAAAAAAGTTTGTTTTAATCGTAAATGATAATGATTATTGTTTTATTAACATTTTTATTATATTTTTCAAACCATTTTTATTTTATGTGTTAATATATTGCAAGACTGATATTTTTACAGCAATACGGTATTAATTTTTTGTAGGAGTGAACACTATCTTTTATAGGAGTTAACACTATCTTTTGTAGGAGATAACACTACATTTGTAGGAGTTAACCATTTCCCCAATAGACAGGTATCCCATGGGTAGTGGTGAATTTAGGAGGGGCAAAAGGGCCAATTTTATACAGGGGGTAGTTTTTGTATATATTTATTAAAAAATAATTGTTGAATATAATTTAATATTGTATAAAAAGTAACATCATATTGTGCAATAATAACAACGTCGTTATCCTTTTAGATGCCGTCCATCGCGGTTGGTATTAAGGGGCCTCGCTACTGCCGTCAATTTTAGCTGAAAATACCTAAAGTATTGACAACATTTAAGTTAGTTGCCGTTGTCCGATTTTAATTCTGAAAAAAAATTTGAACTCACTATAAAATTGTCTATAGATTCTACGAAGCACTTTCTAAAAACCAAATTTTATATTATTGTGAACTGTAATTGAAAACTTGAAAATATGAACTTTTTCGAATCATAATTAAAATTAAAATTAATATTGAAAACGGTAAATGTTTTGTAGGATCTATAGACATTTTTCTGGAGAATTCAAATATTGTTTCAAAATCAAAATCAAACAACGTTAACCAACTTTAATTTTGTCAAAGCAAATGTATGTTTTTGTAAAATTTGTGTAGTGAAATTTAAATGGTTATCGAGTTATTGACATTTGCATGCGCGTACGAGATAGGATACCCGCATTTATTTTCACTCACACTAATAATCATTTACAACTAACACATATAGATCCCGGGCGGCTATGACAAGATTAGAAATTGCCAAAATGTTGCTCCTTAAAAATGACCGTAGCGAGACCCCTTAACCTGACCGGATATTCTATTTTCTACGAACGGCTAATTATATACTAAAAAATAATTTGAAGAAACATTTTACACATTTCTCTGGAATTCAACGAGTTCAAAACTTTAACGCCAATCAACAATTAATTTAAAATTGTCCAAGTAAAGTTTTCCGATATACATATAATATATTTAGAAAATAATCATCGTTTTAAATCCAAAAGATAATATTATTTTATGGTTTAGGTTTCTTAAGTTAGCAAAAAAGTCTTGGGCAAGTTTAATGATGAGTTTAATAGAAAAATTATGACTGAATTATAGATTTAAGATCTAAATTATATTCACATCGAATCTTAGATACTAAAAAATAAATTAAAAAGCTTAAGGTGTTAAAAAAAATATTGTGGGAAATAAACTATGTTTGAATATTTCAAAAATTGTTTATATAGTAAAAACCCAAAATATGTTAGTCAACATTTTTTTTAAACAAAGAAACATAATTGTTTTACAGTAGAACAAAACAAAAAAGCTTTTATGATGATAAAAGATTTATTTTGGAAAATGGAATTGACACTTTAGCTTGGGGACATTATAATACAAATAAAGATAGAAATAATTTCATATACCATCTCAATACATTAATTAAAAATAAAAATAAATCATAATAATGATTGGTTAATTTTGTGAAACATTTTTATATTATTAATACCAATTTCATTTTGCGATCGGTATCTTTAATAGAATGTTAGATTTTTTTTTATTTATGTTGCGATTAATTATATTAAGGTAGCGGTTTGTGATCTTATTTTGATAAATTTAATTTTATGATCTTTTGGGATCGGAATATGTTAGATTTATTTTTATTTATTTTGCGATCTTTTTATGATATTTTTATTTTGATAGAATGTTATATTTATTTTGTGATCTCTTTGCGCATTGTTTTCTTTGCGGTCTTTTACTGATGTGAAATGGGGTGTGCCAAGGATGGTAATATTATACTACTCCTATCAATATGTACCTCTTTTAAAATAATTATTATTACTTAGTTTAAAGTTATTTCTTCAGTAACTTTTTTTTTAAATATAAAAGTTTTGTGTTTGTATATCTAATATTATATAGACAATTCTTCGGTCATTATTATGATTATATTATACTATGTTACAATCATTAGTATTTATTAATATTATATGCAACAAGTCAACTATTGACACTGGTAGGTATATTATAATTGAATAGATGTAAATTTACCTTATTCACAGAATGAAAAAGCCATAATGAAAATAAGTGACATTAAGGGAACCTTAAATTATCATTAAATATGACAGGGAGACACCCATCGAGGGTACAATAAATTTACAAATTAAGTACATAAAAAAAAACTTTAACTTTTATTTCAGTAACATTAATAATATTAATACATAAACTAATATATGTTTTCATTATTCCAATGTTTTCATTAATCTCAGAAATTTAAATTAGATTAACTCAATAAAAATACTTACAAATATTTTTAATTTATTTAGCATTTTCAGAAAATTCTTAACTAATAATTGCTCAATTAAGAATTACAAAAACTTACGCTACAGTTTACTGATGATTATTTAATAGTTTTAAACTCAAGATGATTTACAATCAGAGTAGAAAGAATTCACATTATGAAATACGGATTTTACAAAATTACCATACGGTAAATGTGAGTTTTTTTTAATGAATCTTATAATATAAAATGGTATGTTTAAATAAAGTAATATAAATATAACTCATATAAGATATAATATATTATTTAGATTAGTACCTTAGAGTTAAAATCAATAAAAAAAAGTTATGTTCAAAATGATAATGAATTAGGATCATGTAATAAGGAATCCAAACTAAAATCATTGAAATTGTCTTGATTGTACTGCTGTTCTTCAATAACCTTGTCAATGTCCAAATCACTTAAACCATCCCTCTTCAAATCAGCTACAAATAATAATAATGATTATTAATATTTAAATGCCTGATTAATAACAAAACATATATTAATATATATTTATGTGTCATAAAAATTGTATGAAAGGGAATGAGTAGAATTATTAGTGTATACGAACAACAAAAGTCAGATGGGTAGTGTTATAAATTAATAATATAAATAATTAATTAACTTAGAAAAAAATTAAACTTATAAACTCTAATATAGCTCTAATATATATATACTTTCTTAAAAGTTAAAAGAATAAGCTCAATATGGGAAATTGGATTTGATGTTCCAAGAGTTAAATAAATAAACTAACAGATTTTAAATATGTTTTTTCTAGTTAATAAATGCAGTATTTTTAAACTTATTAGTTACTACATTGATAAATAAAATGGTTAGAATTGTGTTTGTATATTATATCAGATTACCAGATTGGTATAACAACATTGAAGGTCTGTCCACAATTTACTATTAAATTGTGCTGGGCAAATAAAATATCATCTGCACATGCTTCATTATAAATGTCTAAGTCTACCAATAAACTTTGACACAACATTTTAAAAGTTGATTCGAATTTTATATAAAATATGTGTTCTAATTCCACTTGATTTAAATGCACCAAAATTAAATTTAATAAATTGAATTACATTGTGTAGGATTACTGACAGCGTCGGTCTGTTTAGTCGCATTCAACATTTCAGCTACTGTTATTTTAGTGTTTTTCTTCAATACATTTCTTCCTTTATTCTATAAAAAAAAAATATTTATAAAAATAACTAATACGGTGGGAAACTAATAATATATTAAAAATTACCAAATCAGTTTTGAGCTTGTATTTTGCTTGTAAGAAACTTGAACCATTTTGAGGAATTCTCAACCCACTAGCAGGCTTTATTGCAGGCAGAGGTTTGTTGTTTAATTCATTACTCGCTTTGATTAGTTCCTTCATGAAACAATTCAAAATACAGTTTTATTTAAACTTTAAATTTTAACTCTGTAGTTCTGAACGTTTTTGAGTAGGTACCACTATTTAACCAGCAATAATTCATACACACTTTGACCAAAGTTGTGCAAAGGGCAATTAATATAATTGTCCTTCGACACCAATGATCATTAGCACAGCACTGGCTATAAAAAATATCTAAAAACGGTTATTTTAAATTCTGTCATAGTTGTAAGCAAAAAATTTAAGTAACAGAAAATATTATACAACATTATCATCAATAATATACCTATAGTATTAAAATTAGTATATTAATTATATTATATTTAACTAGTATCACAAGATTCAAAAACAAATTAATCACTTCATTGAAATTAAATATGATTTTTAAATACTAAAACAATTTTAACAAATATAGTAGGTATAATGTTAACTAGGTAAATTATAATATTTATTGTAGAAAATAAAATAAAATATAATTATGTAATACAATAATCTATATTATAGATTTAATAATATTATCTACTATTACATGCACTATTGAGTATAATAAAACTGTATATAATATTATGACTAATGTAATGCATCTATTAAAATATAGTATGTACGATAATAATAAGCATTAACACATTTTCCAGTAAAAAGGATAAGTAAATCTATTTTTTGTCTAATTAAAATGAAGTTTTCCAAACATTATAATTAAAAACCAGATTTTTGTGAAGCAAACACTTAAAAAACCTTCAATTAAAATGCTGAAATGTGTGCAAAATCGTACAAAAACAAATTAGGAATTATATAACAAATTTTTCTTCAAATTAACTAACTTCAAATTTTATTTATTTTTTTGCTATTTATTATTTATTAGTTTGCATTAAATATTAAAATCATACAAAAATATAAAGTTAAAAAAAAAAATTAACTTTAATTTAAATGAAATAATATATTTACAAATTTAAAATATACAATTTAAACTGATTTACAATATTTCATGATATATAGATATGTATATCTGGATGTAGAGTATATCTATTTTATATTGGTTATTTTACTTTTTCTAATAATTTAATTTGGTTATTGAAACTGTATACAAGGTATACCTAACTGTGTATGTTGGTAAGTACAATTTCTACTAATATTATCAAATGGATTGAAACATTTGCCCCCCCCCCCTACCACCACAAAACACTAAAAAAATTATTTTGGTTTATAACATATAAATCTCTCAGTCCAACCATTGTCATATGTAATCTGTATAATGTAAGTAGGTACATGTATAAATGCATGCATACATTAAAATAAATAATTAGGCGCGTACTATTTAATAAAGTTTTAAAATGTACATTTTCGAGTAGATTTATGAAATCATCTGCGTAGACGTAAAATACTCAAAATTGCAAACTTCAAAAGGTTGCAACCCTGGAACTAAGTCTGACCAACAAACTCTGATTACACCATTAATACTGAAAATTTTTTTTTAAAAATCACTCTACAGCTAAACTGCATTTTCTACGTAGATTTGTGGAATAATTTACACAAAATCTTGAATTTCAAAATGTTATAACCATTGTGCTTAACTAGTTGAAATGAATCCCAAAAATTAATGTAAATTGCATTATATCAATATATTTGTGCAATATTGCAATAGTGTTTATTACCTAGTAATATTATCTTAGTTACAGCTACCATAGGGGATTTGGGTTTTTATTTGTTGTTTCTATAAAATACCTATACCATACAGTAGGTACAATAGTACCTATAAATAATAATATTTATATAATTACATAAGTTAGTACATAAATATCGTTTTCCAGCTTAAAAAAAGTCATAGGGGAATATGACACCCAAATTAAATTAACGAGTAAACGGTTAAATTCACGGATTCACGTGAAGTTTAATTCACAGATTCACGTGAAATAAATGCACGTGATCGCATACGTGAATTTTAATTTCACATGAACTATACATGAAATTGAGACCTTTAATTTTGATATAATAACTAATAAGATTGGTTTAGACTTTAGACTTTCAACACAGGAAAACCGTGACTTAGATTATTATCTACTTTTTGTAATATAATTTCTAAAATACAAGTTAGGATTGGTTCTTAAATGAAAGATATTCTTCTTCAGCTACAAAAATAATTTTAAAACTTTTAAGATTAAGAATAATATTATATTAGATTACATCACGTGGAGGAGATTTAAGAAATACACCATCTTCGGTCATTTGAATTGCCATTTTGACATCATCCGCATCAATTTTCTCCTTATTAGCAAATTTTGAACAAGCCTTAGCTTCTTCCAGAATGAGTGATGTGTATCCTAATAAACAAAATAATAAATCAATACTTTTATTTCACTGCAGCCTGCAGGTAGGTACCTACTGTAATTAAATTCTAGCAGGTGGTTTAAAACTTGTTGTTCATATTCACGTATTCCTAAATCATTCATCATCGACACTATGGTTTGAGAATCTTTAGGCATGCGGTTTCCTTGCGAAGACGACATTTTGCAAGATCAAAACCAGAATAGTTATCTTTCGTCTTCAGATTCCTGTGAAATAAAAAAAATCAGATAAAACGACTTGAACACATCGATATTATAATAGTGCCTACTAAAATAGTTAAAACAAAGATGTGTACTCACAATGAAAAAGCGCAAATGCCAGAAAACAAACGAAAATACGAAATCAACAATTAATAAATTATTACCAATGCTTTATCACGATTTAATGTAAATATGATAATGATAATGTTTCATTAAAAAGGGATTCGCATACGGACTGTAGTGTACCTACTGGTCGGACTGTAAACAAGCAGCTTATCAGTGACCACGAATGTTTGTACAAGCTACAAGACATACAGGGAGGTCGCATAATATTAAATTGGGAATTAAGATTTGAGACAAATAAAATCACCGGTAGCTGAATACATTCAATGTCCTATAACCTTTTGGTAACCGTCCCCCGGCCCCCGCCAACCATGTCGTTACCAGTTCATAATATTATAAAAAATTGAAAATTTTCGTAATATCGAATGCAATGCGCATGATTCGTTAGCGGAAATTTCGCTTCCAAGGCCACACTCTTCAGACATTGTTACTAAATTGTTATAACTTACACTCACAACTTACACTTACAGTAACTACTGTACTATACGTACTTACTTCTAATTTACACTACCCACGTACTACGGGCTACGTGTCGAAAATTACTTGAGGCTATAAGAGGCAATAGCAAAGTGTATCAATACCATAGACGTATACGTCTATGATCAATACACCTTGGACAATAGAGAGATAAAAATTTAATGCAAGGTGTATTTTTTATAAGGTGATTAAACTAACACCCTCCCGCCTATGCGGAGGGGTACGCTGATGGTAGTTGGTGTCCGATTTTTATCATTTATGAGTGTCCGGCAATTTGTACTATACTACTTTATATTATTGTACTTGTACTTGATCCGTTTTCGCAATATCATATTTGAAAATATTTCTTTCTTTATTTCAGTAATTTATGTTACTGCAATAAAATGAGTAAAAGCAATAAATGTATCCACCTTGATTTAATGTTACCAATTTATCACAGAACAAAACAATGGATGATAATATTATCTATTTTAATTTTTATATTTGAACCAGGGCTTATATTGCTTATAAACGTTATAATAACGTTATGATTATAACGTTATATTTGACAAAAAACGATTGAAATTTGTAAACGTAATAATAACGGAAAGCGATAATCAAAAATAATTAAATACCGCTAAACAAAATATAACGAATAACAAAATATATTATATATCATAAAACAAAACATAACGTAAAACGTAATTTATACAATATCATTAAACGAAAAATAAGGCAAAACGAAATATTTTAAAATCTATTTATTTAAAAGGTCTATTAGTTTTGTAGAAACATTTATTTCATACGACAATCTAATAATTGATTAAATTATATTTAGAAACCAGGCTATTATTTACCCGAATTAGTTATTATTTTTTAATTTTATATATGTATTAACACTATTTTAAATAACGATAAACGCAAAACTTGTAAAACGTTTTAATTCTGTATAACGATAAATGCAAATCTTGGTTAATGTTTTAATTCTAAATAACTATAAACGCAAAAATTGCGTAACGTTTTAATTGTAAATAACATAAAACAGAATTTTTTTCAAATGCAAGCCCTGATTTGAACAAATTCGCCACTTTCGGGAGTGAGAGACAACCTTTCTCCTCTTCCCCATTAAAGACCACGACCACTTGCGTTGTATGCATTAATATGACCTATCTATTCTTCTATTAACTTTGGTTTTCGTCCTCAGTTTCACATGGTTTCACCCACGAATTAAGATATACCCCCATGGTAAAATTGTCAGTCAGGGGGGTAAAATATCCTAGTATATAATTAACGATCTGTTTAAAATACCTATACTAGAATATATTTACCTCTCAGGTGAATTTATATAATAGGATATTTTTACCCCTACCGGTAAAAATGTGTTTTTAAGGCGTGTAAAAATATATTAGCATATTCTTAACAATCTGTTTGAAATATACTAGGATATGTTGTATTTTCTGTTTATAAAAGTTAAAATAAAAAAGGTTTTATTAGACGCGCAGGCATCAATAATGTATATTATAATATATGAAACAAAAATAATTAAAAAAATATTGATTAGGTAAAAATGTATTGTATTTGTAAGATCTTGAACTCTATTTTATAATAGTTACAGGGTTAGTCTACGCGTGGACTGAATAGTTATTAAAATTGTACTAGAAATCAAATTTATTCTACTGTATTTATAAACATTAGTTAAAATTTCTATAAATCACTCTACAATTTGGTCCAAACAACAACTTTAAATGTTGATAAAAAAATGGTATCCATGTATTTTGTATATTATAAAATTACTTTAACGAGTACGTCTTGTACTTATGTGGAATCTTGTATAACATTGTCTTACATTTTTACCGGGGTGTAAAAATATCCTACGATATAAATTAACCTTGGAGGTAAATATATCCTAGTATATTTTAAACAGATCGTTAATTTTATGCTGATGAACAATTTTACCGGTTGGATAAAATTATAACCTAGTAGGTATATTTTCACCCCCTTAAAATTTTACAGGGGGTATAAGTAATTTATTTTATTTTACCCCCGGTAAAAATACTCTAGATTAACTAACGGAAGCACCGACTGACCTAATATCGCAAGGATGTGATGCGTCACAAATTGCGACAATGGTAGAATTATGGTGATTTGCGCCAAAGTTGTTATGTTTAAAAAACAAGAAGGGCAGTCAAAAATGACTAAAATAAGTTTTAGGCAATCAATTCAAAATTAAAAATATTCCCGAAGAAAAAACGTTATAACTGTAGGTAAATTTTATATATTTCGTCGTTGGATAAAATAATACGAATTACCGCGTACCTATAGCGTGCGTTTTTATAATAAAACGAAAAAACCAAAGATATCATTGATGTGCGGAGTCTAAACAACAACTGAGTTACATAGTGTAAATTAGTTACTTATAATTATAAGTAGAGTACAAAAGGACCATTTTGCAATTAAACTAATTATATACGGCAAATGATCAAGTATTGTCAAAAAGCAATTTATTCCAATTGAGACCGTTTTTCTAGAAAAATGGATTCATCCGCTTGAGTGGGCGGCTAAAAAATACTATCATTAGATATTTTCCAAAGGCACCCCAAAGGACTCCGCGTGTACTAATTTTTTGTTTCAACGGGAGTATGAACATTTATTACATGGTGGCCCACAAGCAATGTAAGCGTCGATCCGGCAGCAATATTGGCCACTTAATGCCCGGAACATAGCACGCATAGGTGTGCGCACGGTGGGGAGGAGTGTCCGCCCCTCCCTCCACGGCACCTGGCTTTCTCTTTAATAAATACATAGATATCGATAGCTATGTTATTCTAAATAGTGAACGTTTTTACATTTTACATGAAAAAAGTGAAACCAGTTTTAATTTCATAGTATAGATATCTGTGAATAAATGTAATAATGTTATTAATTAATCAGTTATTATCGTCTATCGACCAAATGATTTATTATTATCACAGAGTACTCTACTATCCACTACCTATATTAGCTAGTCGACTATTTTTTTTTATCACAGTGTATCTGTAAACTAGATACTTTATTTATATATTTACGTTATTTAACGGTTGTAACTTTTAAATAATATTATATAGGTACCACATAGGTTAGTTAAAATAGAAATAACAAGTAACCAATATTTCAGACCTAAAAAAACAGAAAATTTTTATTACCTACATTAAACGTTTACATATTATACCTAACTAGTAAATAAAATACTGTTATACTGAGTGAAAAGGAGATCATATAGCAGAAAAATAATCATTAAGGTCATTAAAGTTCACACTTTTTTTTTAAAGTTTAATTTTGTCCGGAGTGACCCGTAAAATGGGGTGACTTTGGCCTCGTACCTACCTATTAGATTTCATTAAAAACCGATGTTAAAATAACAATGGTTGACTTCGGACAATATATATGTTTTTAAAAAACAATTTAAAACCCCATACTTACATTAATCACAAATACAACATAATTTATTTTATATTCTAAAAAAATAATTCTTTACTTTTCTATAAACATGTCAACTTAAAATTTATTTTTTACTTTTCTGTTTTTACTTATTGACTATTGTATTGTCATTTTTTTATAACTAACACCATCAACGACATTTTAAATATCATTAGGATCATAATTCTTATACACGGACGACCTCCTACATATTATGATCTGGGCATTGTTAATGTGTTGTCCGAAGACAATTTAACACTACAGTGTGAGATCAAGTAACTTAACAATTTGCACATATACCAATTAAACAGACAAGTTAAAGAGTATAGCCGCAGGGGCGGATTGGCCTATCGGGAAATCGGGAATCTTCCCGATGGGCCACTATAATTATTATAATATAATCACCCAAAAAAATTATATTTTTATAAATTAAGTATACAGTTTATTGAAAAATCAAATACCTACGAAGGTATTATTTTTAATATCTTAAACTATTGAAATTCATATCGTAGGAATTTTGGTATTTACACTTTTTCCACCGATTCATGCTAATGTTTTATTTAGAAATCGGTGGTATTGGTATTTTAGTATTAATATTATATACTCAATGGTAGAATTTAGTTGGTTGCGTGATAACCTTATCTTATCGTTTTTTGTTTAGTGTAAAAATTCAATTGAACTGTGCAATTTAGATTATGCGTGGTGCTGGTGAAAATCAAAAGAAAGGTGGCGCTAAAGGGGTACGAGAAAAAAAGAAAAAATTGTTAATGGAACCCATTTACGTGGAACATTGTTTTAAATTTTCAATCCTTAGCTATAAAAGTTGAACATTTTATAAATTTTTAACTACAAAATAATTATTAAATTTTAAATTTTATAAATTATGTCAAAATTCGACTTTAAATGTTAATAAAAAAAAATTGTGCCTTTGTATTTTTAATATTTTTCAATCGCTGTTATAAAAATATATCAGGCGCCTTATATTACATTTTCACACTTTTTTACCAACAAATAAAATTTTATTGATATTTATAGAAAAAAAAACTAAAAAAATTGAAAACTGGCAATGCCCGTAAACAGCTCAAAAAGAGTCAAATTATTTTTAAAATTGTAGGTATGGTGTAAAAACATTCAGTGAAATTTTCAAGTATCTACAGTCATTCGTTTTTTAATTACAACAAGATAAGAAAATCATTACATGAGAAATGGAGTGAATATCAAATGTTGTAAAAATATGAATTTCAAACACTCGTAAAAATTTAATTTGACTTTCTTGTAGACATTTTTTTTTTGATAAAGGTAGGAAAACTTATGAGGAATCTTGTTTTACACTTTCAAGTCTTAGATTTAAAAAGAACATTTTTATGAATTGCTAACTCAAAATAATTTGCAAATTTTCGTAATTTTTACTTATTTTGTCAATATTTGAACTTAAAATGATTATAAAAAAAATTGTGACTGTGGATTTTAAATTTTTTTCATTTGCCTTTATAACAATATACTAAGAGCCTTCTATTAAACTTTCAAGCTTATAGAAAAAAAACTAAAAAAAATGGAAACTGAAAATGTTTGTTAACAGCTCAAAATAAGTTTAAATATGTGGACAATGTTACGGTTGTATAAAAAATGCTAATATTAACATTCAGTCAAATTTTCATGTAACTAAGGTCATTTGTTTTAGAGTTACACCAAAAACCAAAATCGATTTTCTCGCAATCAGATTTTGCGTGAAAATTCCCGTTATTCCTTAATTTTTCTTATGTTTTTCACGGCGCTTTTGAAAACTACTTGGAAATTACTTTTAACCCAATGTACCAACTAGATTTACTTTCCTATCAGAAAAGATACTGTTCATAAAACTCTAAGTATTTTTACTGTCCTAAAAGGTGATGACAGACACAAAAAAAAACAATTTAAATAAAAATTAAAAAGAAGAATTAAAAATTAAAAGAAATAACACACATCATTGTAAAGTGAATACATTCATTGCTCCGCTCAAAACCTAAAATATAATAAGATTAAACTTCAAGTTCAAGTTAGGACAGTCTGAATAGGTTAACCTTATCTAACTAACCCAAAACTGGGTTACATTTTTGGTGCAGGGCCGGTTTGATCCATATTTCCCTGACCGAAAAAATTTACCAATCCACCCCTGAGTATAGGTTACCGAAAACCACAATCAAATATTTATATTTGTTGTAGTGCTACAGTAGTCAATGTACCTAGTTCTGTTATTTAAAAGTACAAAAATATAATATTTTGTATTTACCTCCATAACATGTACCTACTATGACATCAATAAATATTATTTTTATGGAGGTTATAATAGATATTACCTTGGAGCAGTGTTGGGCGTAATCGATTAATTTACAATGAAATTACGTAATCGATTACGATTAATTTATTAAATTACATTAGTTATTAATCGTTTAATCATTTTTTAAAGTAATCAGTAATGGCGATTACATTTGTAATCGTTAACCGTTATTACTGATTTTATTTATATTATATTTCTTTAAATAATAAAATTCCCGAATCTCTTAATGCTGCTATAGCAGCATTGTCTTATCCGCGTTTTAAAAAACGTTGGTTGACATGCGTTAAAATGGAATTTCACGACAAGCTCATACAAATTTTCAAAAAAACAGCCAATGAAATACTTGTTGAAAAAAATACACCATTAGAATCAGAAAAATCACCTGAAAATCAAACATAACTGACGACTTTTTTGACTTTGGATCTTCTTCTTTCACGTTAACCGGTATACCAAAATCAGAATTAGAAGTTTTACATTACTTCGGTGATGAAGAAAATGACCTTCAAATTCTTAACAAATATCCAACAATCAAACAAGTATTTATTCGTTATAATACTCCGCTTCCGTCATCAGCTCCGGTAGAAAGACTCTTTTCATTTGCTACAATGACAAATCAACCAAAAAGCCATAAAATATCGGATCATTTATTTGAAAAACGTGTTGTGTTAAAGTCAAATATATTAAAAAAATGTTTTAAATTCTAAATTACTATGAATATTATATTAACATATATTATAATTATTTTTTATTAACATTATTGAATTATTACAATGATTGTTACTAAATTAATAATACATACTAATTATTATACCTAAATAAATATAAAAATAAATTTATATATTGTATATAAGTGTCTTAACTGGAAGGCTTCTTAAATCCGTCCTTTCCTCAAGCCACTTATTCTATTATCTATTTTACTTATTGTTCATTTTATTGTAACAGATTGTAAATAAAAATTATAAAAATAAAAAAAAAAAAAAAATATTGTATATATTGTGTATTGTTATTATCATCATATTAATCATTACATTTACAATAATTTTGTCATAAAAAAATATTTTTTGTTTCTAAAATGCGTAGTTTTTTTTTATTATATCGTTAATTTTGTTATCATGTGTCAAATGTATTATTGTAAAATTAATTTTTATTTTTAAACTAGATATAAAATACAATAATTATATAAAAAATAATAAAGATTAATCATGATTACAAATTAATACATTTTGTAATCGTAATCAATACTATGATTAAATTATTATTTTAATCATTTGGAATTATTTTTAATTGTGATTAACGATTACATTAATCTTTATAGCGATTAACGATTATACAATTTAATCATAATCATTAATCATTAATCAGATTACAATTTGCCCAACACTGCCGTGGAGTATATTATATATAGTACCTATCAGTTTTCAACTTTTATTAAACGTGTATTGTAAAATTATAAGATAACTAAAAAAACATGGTGTTGTCTGAATTCACCCCACATGTCCGAAGTCACCCATTTTTATGGTAGTCATAGTACAAGAATCTTTGGTTCAGACATTTTTAAGGGGCCCCCCTGCGGACAAAGCCTGCACACGCCTATGATATCACGAAAGACGGTGCATAACCATGTGAAATGTTTTCGGATTAAGCCTATTGTGGTAGGTACAACCAATGATGGGTAATTTACCAAGAGAGCGCATAGAAACTCAATATCGTGCATTTAAAATCTGCGGTGTCGATTTCACTGGGCTTCTAATGGTTTTCACCCTAGAAATTCACCCTCGACAAAAGGCGACAAGCATCCTTGTATATTTGTATTTTTTTGCAACTAGCTAGGCGGTGCACATGGATGCAGTTATAGATTTGAGCACTAAGTCATTTTTAAATGCGTTGAACAGTTTTTTTTTTATCGCAGAGGTACTACAATTTATTCTGACAATGCTATACACTTCGTAGGTGGACACTAGAAAGAAGTATATCAACTTTTTCAAGCTCAAGAGTATCAAGACATCGTTCAATCTAGTCTGGCTACAATAGGGGTACAATAGAAATTTACCCCCCCCCCCCCCCACCACCAAGATTGCCTTATTTTGAAGGGATATGGGAGGTCGCAGTTAAATATATAAAAACATTAATACGAAGTGTACTATACTCATTATGATAGAAGCGTGTCTAAATTATCGGCCTTTAGCGCCCTGCTCTCTAATCCTACCCATTCACTATACATATTATATCACTCCAGCTAGTCCAACTCATTTTCTTATCGGACACTCCCTATAATATCGATACCTATAATATCTTAAAATATTTTCCGATATTGTGAGTATGGTATACATATATATTATATAGGTACGTGTCTCCTTCACTGAGCGTTACGATGAAAGCCCATGGGTGCAACAAATAACTCCGAGAAGTTGATGGATAGGTCTGTTAGTAACATTAAACGTATGCGTTATTGTGTGTTCCAAATTACGTTTTATTACAATTTAGTGGATAGATTTTTTTTATTAATTGTTAATGTGTGAAAAAGGTCATTGGCATTGGCGCAAATAGGGGGGGGGGGGCTTAGTCCCCCCAATTTAAAATCTAATAATTAGCACTTATTTTTATATTCTGTGGTACTAAGCAATATGGCTATGGAAAGGGGGGCTTGAGTACCCCCAAAAAATTTAGTCAATTTGCGCCTATGGTCATTGGGTATTTAAATTTGTTTTGAACCATGGGAAATATGGCAAGTTTTAAAACGAACCCCTGTAGAAATAAGTTTGTGATGCCTGGCTGGTATAGACCGTTGGCGCCGCGTTCAACAATTATCACTGATTTTGTAGAAACGTTGGAGTCGTATTAGTAGTATTTGTATTCATTCCAAGAGTGGTCAAAATGGACGAGTGTAAAAGGCCTCAAAACAGCTGTCAATAGTTTAGTTCATATCCGTAAAGAAAATCTACCACCCTTACGGTGGAAAATTAAACGAGTAATGGAAGTGACACGGGGAGATGACGACATCATTCGCTCAGTGGTAGTCACAGCGATTGATGCAGAGGTGATTCGGACAGTGCGCAAGTTCTGTCCACTACCATTTGAAGGAAATAATGACTAAGTCGAAGGCCGTAATAAATTAATTCTTTTGTCTTAATTTTTAGTGTTTTTTTTTTAAATGAATATTTTGGTTTTTTTTTTTTATTAAGCATCAGCGCAAGCGCACGTTAGGGTTTTGGGCTCCAAGCACTGTCAATCGATTTCACACAGATTGTTTAGGGTTATTTGCAATAGGTGCCTACACCTGCTATTGTATAGCTTATTGTTGTTACTTATAAAACACACACAATTCATATGCTAATTTTGTATAGATACAATACCGATATATTGTAATTGTATTATTTATACAATATAATCTTATTTTACATTTACAATAATAATTTAATTGAATTTGAATTTGAGTTGGCGCTCACTGCTTAAGTGATAGCGTATTAACTATAATAATGGTATTAAACTTTGTGACCGTGACCACCATCGGTTATGTGATACGTGGAACCTGCAACTGCTTCGATGTACAGTCGCAGCCGGCTGTATTGTATTATCTAATATCAATGCCCAAAGCCCCAATGGCCAATGGTATTTATACACGTCTGGTCGTCAGAATAATATAGTACCTATATTATATCACACACTATGTACCGATGTACATTTGCCTCCTAGTTTATGGAAATAAATTAACTTTTAGTTATCAAAAAAATATTTTTAGTGCATAAATATGAGCCTAATGGATCAACTTTTTCCAGCAAATCATAAAACCACATTCGTGGTGGACCACACTCCAAACTTCGGATTGACTAGTGACTCACACATCAAAATGGTCTTCACCAAACAGCCATTTGATGGGATACCACCCGTAACCATATACAAATCGATTTGGACGTGTAGCATTGAAGCTGTACTCGAATACTGCCGTATCGTCTGGGATCTGTTTCCAGAAGGGAAACTTATTCGTGTTATAAGTAGCGACGTACGATCTCGCAATTTGAATAATTGGTCATCTAATCAACAAAATGTTAACATTATGTTAAGTAGTTTGTCACTTTTGGGGCCACCCGATAAACTTGTACCAAACCCAAATCGAGACTACAGTGTTGTGTATGGATTTCGCACTGCAGCCGAAGCAATGATTGAGTGTACTAAAGAACAAATGGATCAAGAAAAATCTAAGAAAAATAACATTGAAATTCAAAACAAGTAATTTGTTTTAATTATTTTAAATTATAATTTTACCTAATATATAAGTACTGTACATGTTATATGTACAATAATCAGGAAATTTATTTTTATACCACATTTTCTGAGTTATTAGTATTTTTTTTTAATTATTTAAGTTTTCAAGCACATATCAGAAACTTTTTTCAGTTCTGATTGGAGAGGTATAACTTTTTTGTTACCAACTACCTATATGCAGTAATAATTATTTTGAATTAAAAGTTTCCTAAATAAAATATACTTTAGGTTAGGTAAGGAACAACTTACTGTTTATTATTATTTTATCTTTCACAAATTCATTATTATTTTTGTACCTAAATATAAATCTTTAAATATGTATTAAAAACTATTATTATAACCATTTTTTACTAGTATAAAAAGGGCCTAGCCCATTTATCAATATAAATAAATAATCCATAATACTTAATATATTGAAAAATACCTCATGTCTAGTTCATTAATATAAAAGAATCATTTGAACAGTGGTTAAACTATGAGTTAAGCACCGTGTTATGTTTAATATATTGGTTATATTGTAACTTCGGTTGTGGCAAAAGGCCTAAAAGCCTATACTAAATCAAAAAAATAAAAAATAAAAAATATTGTAACTCCAGTAATTTATAGATTAGATGATTTCTCATGTTTTAATAAGCTGCTGAAAATGTTCATTCATTTTTTTTAAAATAATTAACCCGTTTCACACACGCTTCACGGTCAAAATGACTGGATGTTTAGAATTTTGTTCATTGTTTCAAAAATACGAAATATTAACCTAATCTAACTTAGGTGCCTTCTAATAAGGTGATACAGTAAAATTAGAAACAAATCCCAACTGTATACGATCTGATGTCAGTAACATAAAAGTGTTCAAAGTTCATTAAGGGACATTACCTATTAATATACGGTCAAACGAAATTTGAGGATTAAAAAGTTTTAAGAATAATCATTGTAATAAGTAATAAAAATTAAGTTATACACATGTTTCTTATTAAATACTATTTTATACAATTTCAGATGCAGAACATTTATTATCACATCAGCCAGAGACAACCAATCAATAGATAATCTCACATCCATGTTTCATAATGAAATGATCAAAAGCAACAAATCTGTATCTAAACCTATTTCGACGTCAATTCATCATTGTCATTTAGTAATAATTAACACATATCCAGATTCTATAACAAGCGAAGTCACTGATCGTCCACTTTATCCTATATCACCAATACTAGATTTGGAAGTGCATTCTATTCCTGCATCCAAAATTGGTATTAAGATATCAAATCTTTTATTAATACACTACAATCTAGCTAGTACAACAGTTATCGGTATTCCCATGAAGGAAGAACAAAATGGCAATTCATCAGCAAATTATGATGTAGAAATATACCATGCTGCTACTGTGCATACAGCTATTTCAAATGCAAATGCAGCCAATTCCAATGCCAAAGCAGTGGTTGCAAAAAAAGAAGGAGCGGACTATGAGACAATTAAATTAAAATGGTGCACAGCTAGGTTAAATAACAACTTGCCAGATATTCACAGTTGTACGACGTTACATAGAGTAACTCTAGTTGATATAAACAGCAGACCAAGCACATGTTTGATAACATTTTTACTGAATGGTCGATCAGTTTTCCTTGAGGTGATTAAACAAGGTGGTGGTAAAACCATATCACATGTTTTAAAATCGTATAATGGTGAAATATACATACATACAGTGTCGTCTGGTCGCACAGTATTTGAAGATCTACCGTCCATTAGTGAAGGCCCCGGAGGGAAAGTAATTCAGTACAGAGTAGCCGATTTTAGTAATTTTATGAAGTCAAATTTACTGCAACCAACAAAAACAAAACACACAGGTGATAGAAACTATATTGAAGATGCAAAAGAAAAATTGATGAAACAAACTGCATATTGGCCACTAGTATCATCGTCAACTATAATATATAATTTGAAACAATACACTGAACCACTGTTGTCATTAATGGTTAAAGATAACATTAGTGATCAGGAAGTAATGAATTGCAAACAATGTATTCAAGATTTGACGACTGCTGAATTAAATAATCATCGCCTCATTTCACCTAGTCCATCATTTCCACGAAATATGAAAAGAGTTGACCAGTACAAGCTTATGTGGACAGAGTTGGAAAAATTCTTAAGATCAAACTTACACACTGTTAATCACTGTAAAGTGTTGCAATATTTATTTGAAAGCTGTTGTAAACTTGATGAAGAAAAAATCATTGAGAAAACTTTAATGCGCTTAAAGGAACCTTTAGCAGACGGGCCAAGTGTAATACGAGCTACCACTGATTCGCCTATGTCTCCGCCATTAACTCAACAGACAGGAATAAATCATAATATAGCACATAAAGCTGTTGATGTGGGTCCAAACAGTATTATGTATTTGCAAATAATTCGGGATCAAGACAATAGTGCAACAGTTAACCCTTCTTCACGACCTCAGTTTGCTGGTAGATTAAAATCTATTCAAAATAGAAATGGAAATTTGTTTGCCAAACTTTATGAACATATAGACGATGACACGGATACCAAGAGTGTAACATAAAATATTTATTAACTGTTTGACTATGGTATCTTATAATATATTTTTGGATTTTATTTGTAATGCAATGCATATGTCTGACTCAAATATAATAATATTTTAATATCTATCAAGTAATAAATTATAAAACATATTGTACTGTATTATATTTACTGTATATTATTGTTATCGTAATATCACTATTATTTTATCCCAAACATCTCAATTTCAATCTAAATAAATGGCAACATGCTTAAAACAATCATTAATGTTTTCATTAGCAAACAAGGCAATCACTTCTGCTACATTGATAACCATCACTGCTCCCCCGTACCGATACATAAAAAAAAAATATAAATATACACATCACCAATCACTAATAAGCTTAAAGAAAAAAAAGAAACAAATTGCATATTAACCCTAATACCACTCGACGCGCAGATATAATAACTACAAGAACCAGAATTACAAATACCTACCTTAATTTGCAACTTTTCTTATACTGTTCCAATTTATTGAGTAAGTTGGTTTTAACCCTTTAGTGGTAAAAACTAGAAGTATTTATAAACAATGTTACCTACTGAATACTGACTGTCGCTTTCTGACATTTTTTTATATTCTTATGATCAGTGGTGATTAATTATCTACCTTGTTTTTATTTATGAGCTTATTGAAACTATAATGCTATATTTGTACGTGATATTTTTTTTAATCGTTCTATTATTTTGAGGTATTGCTTTGGGTATTTAAAAAGTATTTGTAATAGGTGCCTACACATGCTAGGCAACCTGTGCCCACAAATTTATTGAGTTTTAACCTTTTAGTAGGCACAGAAAAAAAAGTAAATTATAAAATTATAAAATATATAATATAGGTACGTGTCTCCTTCACTGAGCGTTACGATAGATCCTATCCCTTATGGATTATAAATAATACAATTACAATATATCGGTATTGCATCTAAACAAAATTAGGATATGAATTGTGTGTGTTTTATAAGTAACAATAATAAGCTATACAATAGCAGGTGTAGGCACCTATAAATGCAGTGCATAAATGCAGAATATAAAAAAATGTCAGAAAGCGACAGTCAGTATTCAGTAGGTAACATTGTTTATAAATACTTCTAGTTTTTACCACTAAAGGGTTAAAACCAACTTACTCAATAAATTGGAACAGTATAAGAAAAGTTGCAAATTAAGGTAGGTATTTGTAATTCTGGTTCTTGTAGTTATTATATCTGCGCGTCGAGTGGTATTAGGGTTAATATGCAATTTGTTTCTTTTTTTTCTTATATTTTTTTTTTATGTATCGGTACGGGGGAGCAGTGATGGTTATCAATGTAGCAGAAGTGATTGCCTTGTTTGCTAATGAAAACATTAATGATTGTTTTAAGCATGTTGCCATTTATTTAGATTGAAATTGAGATGTTTGGGATAAAATAATAGTGATATTACGATAACAATAATATACAGTAAATATAATACAGTACAATATGTTTTATAATTTATTACTTGATAGATATTAAAATATTATTATATTTGAGTCAGACATATGCATTGCATTACAAATAAAATCCAAAAATATATTATAAGATACCATAGTCAAACAGTTAATAAATATTTTATGTTACACTCTTGGTATCCGTGTCATCGTCTATATGTTCATAAAGTTTGGCAAACAAATTTCCATTTCTATTTTGAATAGATTTTAATCTACCAGCAAACTGAGGTCGTGAAGAAGGGTTAACTGTTGCACTATTGTCTTGATCCCGAATTATTTGCAAATACATAATACTGTTTGGACCCACATCAACAGCTTTATGTGCTATATTATGATTTATTCCTGTCTGTTGAGTTAATGGCGGAGACATAGGCGAATCAGTGGTAGCTCGTATTACACTTGGCCCGTCTGCTAAAGGTTCCTTTAAGCGCATTAAAGTTTTCTCAATGATTTTTTCTTCATCAAGTTTACAACAGCTTTCAAATAAATATTGCAACACTTTACAGTGATTAACAGTGTGTAAGTTTGATCTTAAGAATTTTTCCAACTCTGTCCACATAAGCTTGTACTGGTCAACTCTTTTCATATTTCGTGGAAATGATGGACTAGGTGAAATGAGGCGATGATTATTTAATTCAGCAGTCGTCAAATCTTGAATACATTGTTTGCAATTCATTACTTCCTGATCACTAATGTTATCTTTAACCATTAATGACAACAGTGGTTCAGTGTATTGTTTCAAATTATATATTATAGTTGACGATGATACTAGTGGCCAATATGCAGTTTGTTTCATCAATTTTTCTTTTGCATCTTCAATATAGTTTCTATCACCTGTGTGTTTTGTTTTTGTTGGTTGCAGTAAATTTGACTTCATAAAATTACTAAAATCGGCTACTCTGTACTGAATTACTTTCCCTCCGGGGCCTTCACTAATGGACGGTAGATCTTCAAATACTGTGCGACCAGACGACACTGTATGTATGTATATTTCACCATTATACGATTTTAAAACATGTGATATGGTTTTACCACCACCTTGTTTAATCACCTCAAGGAAAACTGATCGACCATTCAGTAAAAATGTTATCAAACATGTGCTTGGTCTGCTGTTTATATCAACTAGAGTTACTCTATGTAACGTCGTACAACTGTGAATATCTGGCAAGTTGTTATTTAACCTAGCTGTGCACCATTTTAATTTAATTGTCTCATAGTCCGCTCCTTCTTTTTTTGCAACCACTGCTTTGGCATTGGAATTGGCTGCATTTGCATTTGAAATAGCTGTATGCACAGTAGCAGCATGGTATATTTCTACATCATAATTTGCTGATGAATTGCCATTTTGTTCTTCCTTCATGGGAATACCGATAACTGTTGTACTAGCTAGATTGTAGTGTATTAATAAAAGATTTGATATCTTAATACCAATTTTGGATGCAGGAATAGAATGCACTTCCAAATCTAGTATTGGTGATATAGGATAAAGTGGACGATCAGTGACTTCGCTTGTTATAGAATCTGGATATGTGTTAATTATTACTAAATGACAATGATGAATTGACGTCGAAATAGGTTTAGATACAGATTTGTTGCTTTTGATCATTTCATTATGAAACATGGATGTGAGATTATCTATTGATTGGTTGTCTCTGGCTGATGTGATAATAAATGTTCTGCATCTGAAATTGTATAAAATAGTATTTAATAAGAAACATGTGTATAACTTAATTTTTATTACTTATTACAATGATTATTCTTAAAACTTTTTAATCCTCAAATTTCGTTTGACCGTATATTAATAGGTAATGTCCCTTAATGAACTTTGAACACTTTTATGTTACTGACATCAGATCGTATACAGTTGGGATTTGTTTCTAATTTTACTGTATCACCTTATTAGAAGGCACCTAAGTTAGATTAGGTTAATATTTCGTATTTTTGAAACAATGAACAAAATTCTAAACATCCAGTCATTTTGACCGTGAAGCGTGTGTGAAACGGGTTAATTATTTTTAAAAAAATGAATGAACATTTTCAGCAGCTTATTAAAACATGAGAAATCATCTAATCTATAAATTACTGGAGTTACAATATTTTTTATTTTTTATTTTTTTGATTTAGTATAGGCTTTTAGGCCTTTTGCCACAACCGAAGTTACAATATAACCAATATATTAAACATAACACGGTGCTTAACTCATAGTTTAACCACTGTTCAAATGATTCTTTTATATTAATGAACTAGACATGAGGTATTTTTCAATATATTAAGTATTATGGATTATTTATTTATATTGATAAATGGGCTAGGCCCTTTTTATACTAGTAAAAAATGGTTATAATAATAGTTTTTAATACATATTTAAAGATTTATATTTAGGTACAAAAATAATAATGAATTTGTGAAAGATAAAATAATAATAAACAGTAAGTTGTTCCTTACCTAACCTAAAGTATATTTTATTTAGGAAACTTTTAATTCAAAATAATTATTACTGCATATAGGTAGTTGGTAACAAAAAAGTTATACCTCTCCAATCAGAACTGAAAAAAGTTTCTGATATGTGCTTGAAAACTTAAATAATTAAAAAAAAATACTAATAACTCAGAAAATGTGGTATAAAAATAAATTTCCTGATTATTGTACATATAACATGTACAGTACTTATATATTAGGTAAAATTATAATTTAAAATAATTAAAACAAATTACTTGTTTTGAATTTCAATGTTATTTTTCTTAGATTTTTCTTGATCCATTTGTTCTTTAGTACACTCAATCATTGCTTCGGCTGCAGTGCGAAATCCATACACAACACTGTAGTCTCGATTTGGGTTTGGTACAAGTTTATCGGGTGGCCCCAAAAGTGACAAACTACTTAACATAATGTTAACATTTTGTTGATTAGATGACCAATTATTCAAATTGCGAGATCGTACGTCGCTACTTATAACACGAATAAGTTTCCCTTCTGGAAACAGATCCCAGACGATACGGCAGTATTCGAGTACAGCTTCAATGCTACACGTCCAAATCGATTTGTATATGGTTACGGGTGGTATCCCATCAAATGGCTGTTTGGTGAAGACCATTTTGATGTGTGAGTCACTAGTCAATCCGAAGTTTGGAGTGTGGTCCACCACGAATGTGGTTTTATGATTTGCTGGAAAAAGTTGATCCATTAGGCTCATATTTATGCACTAAAAATATTTTTTTGATAACTAAAAGTTAATTTATTTCCATAAACTAGGAGGCAAATGTACATCGGTACATAGTGTGTGATATAATATAGGTACTATATTATTCTGACGACCAGACGTGTATAAATACCATTGGCCATTGGGGCTTTGGGCATTGATATTAGATAATACAATACAGCCGGCTGCGACTGTACATCGAAGCAGTTGCAGGTTCCACGTATCACATAACCGATGGTGGTCACGGTCACAAAGTTTAATACCATTATTATAGTTAATACGCTATCACTTAAGCAGTGAGCGCCAACTCAAATTCAAATTCAATTAAATTATTATTGTAAATGTAAAATAAGATTATATTGTATTTACATCATAATTCAGTTATGTAAGCATTTAATAATATAATTCCGCGGAGGGAAAATCTGTTACTGGTATAAAGAAAACTTGTTGATTTGTTATTTAATTTTATTGATAATGTTCTTGTACCTATTCTTATTTCTAAAGCTTTTAAATCACATTGTACTATTGTAGTATTACACTGTAGTATATTGAGAATATTATTACCATTCGATAAATACAATTAATAACATCTTCCCACTTTTAGATTATGAGCGGAGTGATTTTAATTTATAATATAATCAATTAAATTATTAAACATTTTAATGGATTTTATTTTCAAGAAATTTCCTATGATTGTTTGTTAGATTGTTTCTTTTATTAATATTATTGATTATTTAACTCTAAAAAATCGAACTCACCACAAGAAATACATACGAAATGATATGTCGCATGAAGAATGAGAAAAAAAAAATTATTCGGGATTTCGGGTTAACCCGAATATTTATTCGGGTTTTGGTTAACACGGGTGTTTTGAAATTACTGCGGTGAAAAAAAAACGTACTGCGAACATATACAAATGTATACTACCTAAGTGTATTATTTTTTGGGGGATTTCGACAAAAAAAAAAATAATCATCATATTACCTACATTGCCTGTACATTATTATTGTTGTTATTATTATTATTATTATTAATTATTACTCATTATTTTGGGGATTTTGACAAAAAAAATAATAATCTTATTACATTCTACACTATTGTCTTTATTATTATTATTATTATTAATTATTACTCATCTTTATTATAAATATTTTTTTGACTTACATGTGGTAATTTTTGTTAAATCATAAATTATATTTAACTGGTCATTCCTAACCACGTTACAATTTATTATTGATTATATTTTGACTCATCTTTATTATTATAATTATTTCTATTTTACGATTTTTATTAATTATATATGATTTATATGTGGTGATTATTGATTATGATTATATTTTGACTCGTCTTTATTAATTTTATGTGAATTATTTAGTAATTATTGACTTTATAATATGTGATATATATATTTATTTAAATACTTATAATGATTAATCTATGTTATTTCTTATATTATTATTAAATACTAGGTACTTTGTAAAAACTTTATTAAGTAATAAGAACTTTTTACTTATAGGCAGGATGTGTTTATCAATAATAATTTTTTTACATGCAGAATTTACATACGCCCCTTTATCCCATGTTTGAACCTTACCCGTAACATACCCGTAACATACCTATACATATTATGTATTTATGTGTATTTGACATTTGTTTGCGACTTTACGACTCATTGAGATATAATACATTTAAATCCTATCCCTTATGGCTTATCAATAATACAATTACAATATATCGGTATTGTATCTATACAAAATTAGCATATGAATTGTGTGTGTTTTATAAGTAACAACAATAAGCTATACAATAGCAGGTGTAGGCACCTATTGCAAATAACCCTAAACAATCTGTGTGAAATCGATTGACAGTGCTTGGAGCCCAAAACCCTAACGTGCGCTTGCGCTGATGCTTAATAAAAAAAAAACCAAAATATTCATTTAAAAAAAAAACACTAAAAATTAAGACAAAAGAATTAATTTATTACGGCCTTCGACTTAGTCATTATTTCCTTCAAATAGTAGTGGACAGAACTTGTGCACATTACTTTTAAAAAGTATTCAGAATACTTAAACAATTGTACCTATTGAGAATACCATAAAAATACTTTAAAAATTATTTAAAAATACAAGTATCCAAATAAAATAAATATGGTCCACAACTATTCTAAATTTTTTCTATAAATGCCAATCAAATTTTATTTGTTGGATAAAAAAGCCTAAAAATTTATTACAAGACAGTTGAAAAATATTAACAATACATAGTCACTGTTATTTTTTTTAAATTGGCCTTAGTTTGTTTAAGGTTGCGTTATTGATAGGTACGTTGTATGTACAATGTACCTACATAATATAAGAATACAATTTATATGGGTGCTTTATACTTATTAGTTACCTATTATATAATGCTCTGGGGCAGGGACACAGTACTTGTGCATATCAAATTACTGAGTAATCTTTCATATATTATTTTTTTAATCTATGGCTATAGCCTATAACTATGTATAAAAATATATTTTCAAATAAAAACAAAACTATTAATCGTTACAATATTATGAACTTCAGCTGAAAGTCACGAGTTCAGTATACGCTCTACCTCAAAATAATAGAACGATTAAAAAAAATATCACGTACAAATATAGTATTATAGTTTCAATAAGCTCATAAATAAAAACAAGGTAGGTGATTAAATGCAGTCACGCAAGTACATTACATTGTTTTATAGCGAGAGGTCGGTAGGATTAAATTCTATTTAATAAATATAAATATATAAATATTCAGTTTGTGTATATTTTTCATTGAGTTTTCATTTTTTTTTTTTGCATTCTCAAAATAATTTTTGACTAAATATTTATATTCATATTAATTTTTAATAATAATATAATACCAAGTTATACATTTTTTAAATTTAATTATTAACTATTATACCAAACAATTCCATACTCTATATATTATTATGTATAATTTGAAATGTTGGAAATATTATTATTATTATTATTATATTATTAAATTAAAAATATATATTTCAATGAATCCAATAGTTATATATTTTATATAATTTGTTATTTTTACTAATGTACATTAAATGTTTATTCAAAATTAAATAAATAAATAGTTTTTAAATAAAAACAAAAAATATTCAATCTATGCTCCAATCAAGAGTTTTCTATACCAAAAGTCGTCTGAACAAGTCAAAAATACTGCTGAATTTGGAGAATGCACTATTGAACGAATAGGTCCATTATGGTCTGTAAAATAATTCACAATTAAAACATTTTAAGAGGACGCTACACAGCCATTTGTTGTATTCGTCTTACAAGTGCGTAACATAGTAAATTTACGTTCAGGAGAAAGCGTTAAGCTCCGCTAGTTTAAAAATTAGACTGAATCCACCTATTATAAAACTTGATGGTAAGAACATTATCTATGTTTGTATAAGGGTTTTTTATGACGGTTACATTTTTTAGTAAATTATGTGTATATAATATAGTGTAAATTAAAAATGCTCATAACTCACTTAAAAACTGTATTATTGTAAAAAAAACCCTAATACAAACACAGATAATGTTCTTACCATCAAGTTTCATAATAGATTTTGAACTTACTGAGTTAAACGTGATCTGCTGAGCGTAAATTTGCTATGTTATGCACTTGTAAGACGGAAACAACTAATATCTGTGCTCTTATTAAAATAAATGCATTTGACAAAACTAATTACCTAGAGATAAAAGTTGCTGCCGAGAAGCATTGCGTGCATTCCATGCGCACAAAGATGTAGTGGCTTCATCTGGAAGCATGACATTTTCCTAGGTATGATTAAACAATGCTTGTGTACGATGATCTTGTTTTCCTATTCAGAAAAATTGATTATTTATACAGTTGTAATGAAAACAAACATTAGTTTACCAGTTGTTCTAGGCTCCAGATCCAGTATATGCAATCAGACATATTCTACTAGTGGATAAGTCCCAAAGTTTCAAAAAAGCACTTTTAGATTATGAGCGGAGCAATTAATATATTAATTTTACAGTGATGTGTTTTTTTTTTTTTTAATTTTAAATATTTCTGTCCGTCACCACCGTTTGTGGCAGTAAAACTGCTTAGATTTTCTTCAACAGTACCTATCTTGTTCGATGGGAAAGTGAATCTAGTTGGTGCATTCAGGACGTCCAAATTTTTAAATCCCAATAGTTTTCGAAAAGGCGACGGGAAAAATAACATAACAATTGAGGAAAAACAGGAATTTTTACGAAAAATCGGTTTTTGATAATATCGATTTTGGATTTTGGTATAACTCTAAAACAAATAAAGATATGAAATTTTCACTGGTTGTTTATATTTGCATTTACTATACATGATAATATTTTCAAAATATTTTTATTTGTTTTGAACTGTTTAGAGACATTTTCACTTTCCAATTTTGTTTGTCTTTTTTGAGAAGGTCAATAAAACTTTATTTGTTTTGTAAAAAAGCTTGAAAATGTAATACAAGGCTCCTACTATATTGTTACAATAACATTTGAAAAATATTAAAAAACACAGTAGAAGTCACAGTATTTTTTATAAGCATTTAAAGTTCAAACCTTGACAATATACGGAAAAATCACGAAAATTAGCAAATTATTTTGAGTTGAGAATTCATAAAAAATTTTCTTTTTAATCTGAGATATCAAAAAAAAAAAAAAAAATGACTTAAAGCAAATCAAATATAAATTTGTATGAGCGTTTGAGGTTTATATTTTTACAAGATAGGATATTCACTCGATTTTTCATGTAGCGAATTGGTTATATTGTTATAATTCAAAAACGAATAACTGTAAATACATGGCAATTTCACTGAATGTTTATATTTTAATTTTCTATAAACCATAAAATTTTGAAAATATTTTGACTTTTTTTGAGCTATTTACGGACATTGTCAAATTTTAATTTTTTAGTTTTTTTTTTCTATAAATATCAATGAAATTTTATTTGTTGAACCAAAAAGAGTCAAAATTATTAATATTAATTAATACAAGGCGCCTTATATATTGTTTAAATAGCAGTTGAAACATATAAAAATTACATAGGCACAATTTTTTTTGATAGGCATTTAAAGTTAGATTTCTGACAACATTTATCAATGTCCGTAAACAGCTCAAAAAGAGTCAAAATATTTTCAAAATTGTATGGTTTATAAGCTAGTATCGGCAGTATCGATGTATGTCATTATAATTTATAAAGTGTTTATTTACTCAAATAGTAAAAATTATTATTGTTTTTTTTTTTATAACTGTGAGCGCCAGAAGGGCATATTGATATTATATTAATTGTTAAGTAAAATTGTGGGCACAAAACACCCTTTTATATTATATTTTGTGTTGCGCGAATACCGACGTGTGGTGTGCAGTCAGATTTATTATACTTATTTTATAATTGTGAGCCATAAAGGCAATACGTTTATACTATTGTGTCGCATCACCGTTTTATATTAAATAGCCATAGGCGCAAATCGCCACCTTTTTAATATTACCTAATTATTTTATTATTGCAAACTGTGCGTGAATTGGCACCTATCATTATTTTTTGTCACGCCTGCATCGAAAGTTTGGTTTTCGATAGCGGTTGAAGCGTTGGAAAGCGTCCTTTTTCAGTCCCATATTTTTAAAAAAGTATTCCTGAGGTTCTAAAATTATTTCCTTCTTTTTGCACTCCACTTCGATATAACCAAAGACGCGATCAGGAGGAATAAAAGAGTGCCCTCTTACTGGGAATACAACTTCAATTTTTGAAATTACATTTTGTTTGGCGAGCCAGTTGCAACACATTGAAATTAGTGTTGTGTTTTTGTTCTGGCCCACGCAGCCATCACACATAAGCTTAATAGTATGAATATCATTAAAAGTTGACGATGTCAAAACGTGATGAATACAGGAAGCAATCGCATTTGAATCTTTGTCGTATTCATTTTCAGTCCAACAGAAACTGGTGACTGTATTGGGATTTATTTTGCTTTTACAAGTGCCTCTCACAACAGTAAAGTTAAACTTGTAAATTTAGATTAGTACGCTTGCTGATCAAGAACTTTCGGTAGAACCTGATTTTTTTGACAATCAAACGAAAAAATTACGACACCCTCTCTGCAGATTCTCTTAAAATTTGGTAAAATGCATCTGCTCTCATTTTATGTACCTTTTTCTCCGTCAATAAGCTAGCCTTGATCATTGCATCTTTTAATTTTTTCGATCAACTGTAAGCATGTTGAGCAAACGTCAGTCCTAGGCGTGCCGAAACCTATGTTGTATTCAGTGTTAAAAATGAATCTAAAATAACTCTCTTTTACTGGAAAGTTGATGTTTTCCTTCATGTACATTTTCCACATCAATCTGATATTCAAAGTGAAGTCGAGATATAAACGTTGGCTGTGTCCTCGCCCCTCGGTAATAGTGATATTCAATTACCTTAAATTTGTTTATAAAATGCATAGCTGAATCTCTCTGTGTCCTGTTTTTTTCCAATTTTCTATCGTCTCCACGATTCTCCTCGGATGGTAAAGAGGTATTAAAAAAGTTTCTAGTGACAGTGTCAATTTTTCTTCTAGTTATGCGTAAAATGTCCATAAAACCTTTTTTACAAACAGGCAAAAAAGTTTTTTGCTTAGTGAGGACGAAAAATTGCGCTTGAAATACTTTTTGAGTATGTCAAGCATTTTTTGGTCATTTCGCTTTACAGGAACAGTTTTACAATATTTCAAAATAAAATTGTCTTGTACTATTTTTTCTTTCGTTTCGTAAAACTTCGAATGGAACTCTTTTATTTCAGTCATAGTAATGGAAGCACACTGAAATGCATTATTTGTTTTATGTCCACAAGTTGGGTAAACTGGAAGCATATGCAGACTATACCTAAACAATAGGCACCACCTATTAGTTACGTCAAAGAAAGAGTATTGTTATTCAATTGTGTCATGCGAATAACTAACTTAAAATTGATTTTTTTTGCTATTTTTAAATTGTTCAAAACAATATTTCAATTAATTAATTCATAAAATTTACTGCTATATATATACATATATATTATATGGAAATAAAAACATTTTATAAAATATATTGTCATGCGTGTTATTTGTTGTCAGAAACTTTAGCACCATTTCTTCTTGGCGTACGCTTATAATATTTGACTGAACTATTTTCAACTTCATTTTAAATTGGTCTAAACTACTCTGGGCGAAACGGGAATTATAATGAAACACAATTTGGGCTAAACGGGTAGCCGGGGAAACGGGCAGGGTCATTTTTGGGTGAAACGGGCTACGCCCAAAAAATAAGGTCAGGCGGGATAAGATCCTAATGGGGTTAGTGTTTATTCAGGTTGTATTGTAAAATATTATATTTTTAATTTTAAAGTTGATAAGTAGTATGGATATTAAAAATTAATCAGAATTATAATCATAAAAATTATAATAATTTCCATGTCCACGTCGACGAATAAAAATAAAAAGGTTTAACTTGCGTCATATTTTTTTAGGACTATTTTTTGTATTCTTATAGGTAATACTAACACTAACCGTATTTTTTTCTGCTGGTTTCTTTTCCATTCAGCTGTATTTCGTATCCTTTTTCTGGTTTTACTGTCGGTTGTAGGAGTAATATTAATTTCCATTATTCTTGTATTAAATTTTAAACAGAATACACATACACAAAAAAACTATACGTATGAACAAAATATAATAATAATTATACACGGACGAAAGACACGGCGTGACATTTACAACAGCGCACAGCCAACTGGAAACGTAATACCTATCCTAATATTGTATAATAAAATATTATTTTCAATGATCATTAAGACGTCATTTTCGATAAGCGAAAAACCATGCAAACGGTTTACGATGCATTTATAAATATTATAAATCTATTTTTATAGTAAAACTCATGAAAAATAATATTTTATTAGTAAGACAATAAGATGAAAAGAGATTGTACGTTTTGAAACAAACTTGTCAAAGGAGATTGTACGGTTTGAAACTAAAGGAAATTTTCAAGCTTAAAATACACTGGAGATTGACTATTTAGCTCGAAAACAGTGAGTTATTCTAATTCAGCTCTGAAAATTGAATATGCAACATATATCTCAGTTTTCATGAAACTTGGAGATTGTACACTTCGAAATAATTATAATATATAATTGAGTCCTCAATATATATTATTCTGTTCGACCATAAGGGCCAGACATTTATATAATATATTTTAATTATTATCTTTATTATTACATATTGTTGGACCAGAAGGGTCATATTATTTATACGTGGTAGCTGCTCAAATAGCTTTTCTATATTATTTATTATTATTATTTTGTTGAGCCAGAAGGGCCGCATATTATTTTATACGAGCTTCAGTTCAAATAGCAGCGTCAGTATTATAATTTATCCTAGTTGGCCATAAATGCTGTAATTTATTATTATTATTATTAAATCATTTATACATTTGTGTTACGGTTAGTTTTGTTATATATTTCGAACTGATATTATTTAAATTTGTGTATTAACTTACCTACCAGAAACCGTGTTACCATTGTTTTATTATTTTTGTATACACACCCACACACATACACATATTCATACACAAATACACATAATTACACACCTAGCTTGTCCTCCATATTTCTATAGGACTTAGGTGCTAGTGGTGTAAAGACCCTAAGTTGGTGTCCAGGTGCGCGTATTATTATTGTACGCTCCCGGCCCGCACACTGTGAGTATGGATTTTTAATATTTTTCATTTGTCTTTGAAACAATATATTAAGATTTTAGAGTTATACTAAAAATATGAAAACCTATTTAGAAATTCCTGTTTTTCTTTTCTTTTTCCCTGCGCTTTCGAAAACTATTAAGAATTTTTACTTTTGACCACCTAAAGTACAAACAAGATTCACTTTCCTATCAAAAAAGATACAGTTGAAGAAAATCTATGCATTTTTACTGTCCTAAAAGCTAGCTTTGACAAAAAAAATTTTAATAAACACACCTCATTGTAAAATCAATATAAATTTTCATCGCTCCGCTCAGAATCTAAAATATATCTAAAATATGCATTTATACTCAAAATATGCATTTAAAAATAAAATTTAATCCTGGCAATCCGACATCACATCGTAAACGATTATCTATCTGACTACCTATTAATAAAATAAAATTAATACACTGTTAATTCAGCTTATATCATATTATTCGTATTATCGACGATCTTCAAGCTCCTTTAGGAAAAACGTGCGCTCTCGCGAGGACAGTTAAAAACCATATTATTATATACGACAAAAGTCAAAAACAAATTTATCTTTTGTATTAATTAATATAAAAACGTCAGTGGAGAAAAATTGATAAAATTATTAATGAAGTGCAAATATTATGTCTCCAAATGTATGAAATTGAAGAAATATGCCCTAAAATAAAAAAAACTGAAAATATGCATTTATATGCAAAATTAGTTTTGCGAAAACATAAAACGTATTTGTTTTACACTCCACTATTTTTGTGACTGTGTAAAACAAATATACAAATCGCAAATGCTAGGCCTCTGCTCTAGTTATAATTATTACCTATTGTGAACGTAAAATTGTCTATGTTGCGAGTGTGTCAGATCGAGATACCAAATACGCTACACTGACATCCTCTTAAAAATAATTAGGTATGATAGCTCGTTTTTTTTTTAAATGTGAGTTTTTATCCTTAATATTTTGGTGGTATCAGAAATTATATATCGTATTTAGTTACTTTTTAGGGTTCCTTATGGTAAAACGGGACACTATTACTAAGGTTCGAAATCCGTCTGTCACCAGGCTGTATCTCATGAAAGTTATAGACAGTTGAAATTTTCACAGATGATGTATTTCTGTTGCTGCTATAAAAACAAATACAAAAGCGGTCAGGATATATAATATAAGCAGTGTTTAAAGATAATGGTACGGAACCCTTCGTGCGCGAGTCCGACTTGCACTTGGCTGGTTTTTATTTTATTGTTTAATGTTTATTAAGTCATTTAATTTTAAAAAAAACCCTAGACAGGTGGGAATACGTAAACTCACGGACTTCAGAAGGTTATAACTTTGAAACTAAGTCCGACCGACAAATTTTGATTGCACTATTGTTCTTAACTAATAATATTTCGAAAAAAGTTATAAAAAAATCGCTTGGGAGCTAAACTACAAGAAAATTGTTGAATATTTTCATGATTTTGTTAAAATTTGAGCATAAAGTTACTGTAACAAAATTACTTTTGAAGTAATTTTATGGTAATTTAAATGTAATTTAAGTTCGGCGTCGCGGCAGCAATGCGAGAGCAGTTCCCGCGGTGCCGTCGGTTACAAACTGAAAAAAAAAATGTAATTTAAGTTACTTTTTTGTAGTAATTATTACTAAATTACTCGTTACATTTTTTTTGGTTTAATACATTTTTAGAACGTTCGGGTTCGTAGTTGTAAGTATCTTGCCACGTATACACGTGTTTTCTACACTTTTTAACAATTTGAACAACCAAAAGAAGCGATCAAACGCCAGAAGATCCTGGAGATCGTGTCCAATCTATCCATTTACAACGTTCGTGACGGATTGCTAGACGCTCTAACTTTTAAACATTCCCGCCAAAACGTCAAGCCTTATCTCCAATCCATATCACTAATCCTAAACTTTCATCTTACAACTGTCGTGACTTTTATAATTCAAACGACTCTTACTCCAAAATCTGTACCCACTCTCAGCGAGTCCAATCATAGATAATATAAGAATGGATAGGACATGCCTATACCAGTTTCATATGGGGCCATGTGCTTTTTTGGGGAAGAGAGAACGTAAAGAGATAATGTAATATGGGGCTTTTTTTAAGTTTATGTTCAAAAACTGTTTACAATATTTGTCAATTTCAAATTTGTATTTGTGTCTAAAAATGGAAATTGGAGTACTCAAATTACTCTAAACTCTGCGTACATAATTAATTGTAATTATAATTTAGAATAATATAGATCGTTAATTTTTACTAATTAATCATTAATGTTATTTATTATCATTTATTAATTATCTTATCAATATTGGCCACAAATAACCATAGACCTATAAGCTAATGGACAGCGCTTAGAGAGAGAGGTCAGGGGTACGATATAGAGTAAAAGAGAAAAGAGAACGTGGGAGAAATATAGTATTTGTTTCATACGTCAATGATTACCCTCTTTATGTTCTTTCTCTCTTTTCTCTCTTCGTTCTTTCTTCTTTCTTTCTCTTATATGATTCCCGTGCATTGATGGCAGGGTGGAGTGGAATGCGCTGTCAATTAGTTTATAGGTCTATGCATATAACATTAAAAACGTATCGCTAATTTTTTTAGTGATAAGTTCTTATGTCCTATCCATTTTTATATTATCTAAGAGTCCAAAGGGCCCCCGGGTTTCACTTAGAGCTAGTAATAATAATAATAATAATAATCTCCAAGGAGATTAAAGACTAATTTTAATTTTGATGTACCCAACCTAACTTGATTACATGTTATCAGTGATCACATTATTGTTCTTTATTCTTTGTTCTATAGGTTTTAACCAATTTTTTTCAAACATATTTTTCGACCCATGTATTTCTTATGGAATGAACCGTGATAACAGCTTGTTTTGAACCGTCGGTCTTATCAATAGACAATTTGACGTCACTACTATTTGTGCCTATTAAAGAATTCTTTAATATTTATTATTTGTATACATTTTACTTCTTTGAGATACGACGCTATATTATTCAATATTCATCATATTTAAGATTTACTTAGTTACATTTTCGTAAATTATAAAAACAGTACAACTTTGAATAAAATTGGTCCTTGTCAGCTGTTGTGAGTATCCAAAATAAATATTATACTTTTGCAAATAGATTAAGTACCTACTTTAAATTAGTTCTGTTTCTAAACAAGAACTCTTACTTTTTTTTACGTAAAGTGAATTGGAATATAATTAAAAACTCGATTGTTCAACCAAAAACATGTAATCGGTATATTATAATTTATAGAGAAGGTTATAAAACCTAGTTCAATGCATTGCTTTTTTGATACACCTATTACCTATTTACGTTTGTGTAAATAATTAAAATTAAAATATTATTCTATTCAAAATAAGGATCAAAATGATGGACAATTTGGAACCTCTGAACACCGATGGTGGTCGTACAGTAAAAATGGATGTCCACTACAGTGCTATGTGTGATGAAACAATTGCCGTCGCCGAAAGTTTGGCAGCCAGCGGTAAACTACCAGAAGCATTGTATATGTTACTCATGCTTGAAAAACAAACTAGAAACGTAAGTGATCTCTCTTTTTATATTATTATAACTACACATTTTATCATATTATGTACTGTTATTAGTAATAAAATAAGCATGCATATTTTTAAATTTTTTGGAGCATAAACATCCGCTCCCTAGTTATAACTTTATTAGTGTCGTCCGTACATATAATTTATACTTATTTGTATTTTATACCTATTTAATATAAAGTACATACCTAACAGCTAACTGGTCCTTATCACCCATGTATTTACTCTTTAGAAAATATATTTTGAAATATTATTATTTTCAATTAGCTAGTTCAAATTTTTATTACATTCATTTAAATTATTATTAATTTACCAAATATTTAAGGGCAAATAAAATGTGTTATGACCTATGTTTTAGAGCCTATATGGAAATATTACTGATTTTATAATAAAGATTAATAAATTGTTTGGATAATAATTCATACAAACTTATAATTACCTATTTTTAAATAAAAATCAATTTTCTAATGATTATTTATTTTTATTTTAAGGGATCTGATATAGCTTCAACTGGTCGACTTTTGGTGGCTATAGTAAAACTATGTTTTCAAGCTAAAGAATGGGCATTACTTAATGAACATATTTTTCTGTTAAAAAACAGAAAATCACAGTTGGAACTTGCGGTTAGAGCTATGGTCGGAGAATGTTGTATATTCATTGACCAAATGCCGGACGAAAAAACAAAATTGAAGTTAATTCAATCTCTTAGAATCGTTACTGAAGGACAGGTAAATAATTTAATGTTCATTTGAAATTTTAACAATTTGATGTTACAAATTTGAATGTTGTATTATTGAACATCATTATTAATTTAGTTTATTAAAATTAAAATATAAATATTTTAGTATAAATGTACAGTTTATTATTTTTATTCTTTAGATATCTATGGTATTGGATAGAGTTCAACTCACACAAAAGTTGGCTCAAATTAAAGAAGATAAAGGTGATGTAACTGGTGCTGAAAGTATCACTCAAGAATTGCAGGTCGAGGCTTATGATTCTATGAAAACACAAGAAGAACTCATTTATGAACAGTTTCGATTATGTTTGGCTATGCAATTTGAATCAATTACCTCATGAAGCTACCAACAAAGAAGAAATGGTCCATAAACATTTACAGACTTGTTAGAAAAATAATTAACTGTAAATTTCTTCAAAAACACAAATTTAAAAATAATTTATATGTTTTTTTTTAATTATGATGAATTATAACCATTTAATAAAAAATATAAATTAGATTAAATATATAATAAAAATGAAATTAATTAATATACAGAATGCAAAATTTTTTAAATATAAATACATTTATAGTTATAATATTATATTATAACTCTGAAAACAACCATTTATACATTTTTTCTCATTGATTAAACCAGAATGAATATTTTTTTTAAATACAGTAGGCATTTGATTAAAATAAGTTGGACCTAGATAATCAACATAAAGTTACTTTAAGTATTACTTCTTCATTTTATTTTTATTTATTAAATTTCTCGTAAGAATATTGGGCCTCACTGAGAAGACTTGTGTGGGGGCCTGGGATTATTAAAATACAAGGAAAAGTAAACAATAACATACATACAAATACTCAATTAGAAGCAGTACATGAATAATGGTATTAAAAAATAGTATAAAAATAAAAAAATTAATTTACAGGAAGTAATAATAAATAATTTATGATTAATAAGGTTAAATAGAAATTATTATAAATATATACATTTTTTATAAGAAATCATAATTAAACTCATGAAGAAACCATGTGGAAAAATGTTTCTTAAATATATTAAGTGATAAATTACCTATGCCATCTTTGGTATTAAGTCATTTAATTTAGTTCAGACAATAGGTCATATTATTATTGTATAACTGTACCTGTTTTTTGAGACAAATCAGATCAGATGTTAACACATTGGTATAAAAATTACAGTTCATTATTTGTTTTTCGAATAATATTGAAATAATAATCTAAAATAATATCAATCTATTATAGAAGGTACACTTTCTATTTGATTTTCGAATAATAACTTATTTTTTTTCTTTAAATGATGGGCTCTCCAGTTAAACATAAAACCGGGTCAGAGAATGCAATGCATACCTTGTGTTCCCTATTGTTGCAGCACTCCATTACACGGAGTTTCATGGACCTTCATCGAGAAAAGAGAGTGAATTTTTCCATTTTAAAAACATATGTAGGTAATTTAAAATTTACAAAATTATTGTTTACAAAAATAAATAACAATAGTTAATAACTGTATGTAAATTCACCATAGGTAATACAAAACATTTTTCTAATGTATCAGGACACTTAGATACATTTGGATAAAATTATAAGAACTAGTTTGACTTTAATGTACAAAACAATGTGTATTGATTAAAGTAATAGGATATAGACAGCCTAATTGTAAGTTTTTTAAATTTCCAAGATGGCCATTTTGTTAATCGTATTTTTTAAAACAGTTAAAAAAAAACATTAAAATTTAATGAAAATCGCCCAAGTTAGAGCCAATTATTATTTTGAATTTCTAAGAATAATAGTTTTGTTACTATGCATACGGCATTAGCAAAATACGATTCGCATGCTTTAATCAGAAATTGGAATGCTGATATTTTATAAATTCAAAATAATAATTAACTCTAACTTAGTCGATTTTTATTAAATTAAAATTTTATTTTTTTTGAACTGTTTTAAAAAATACAATCAACAAAATGGCTATCTTGGAAATTCAAAAAACTCATTTCCCTAAACAAAATTTTTTGTAGTTTTTGAATTTTTGTAAAAAAAATCTTATTTTATACTAGTCAATCAGAATTTCCATACTTATTGCTGTAAAAATAACTATATTTAAATATATTGATTTTCCACGGACATACTAAGGGTGATACGGGACTTACTGTATAGTAGGTTTAAAACTATTTTAGCATCAAACACTGATACACTGTAGAAGTTAATTTAAGTTCTCACAAAAGAACAATTTGATATATTGATTTGAAATTATAACATAGCCATATCCGTATTATTACAATTATTTATATTATCTAAGTAATATAATATGGAGCACATATTTTGAAAGCACGTAAAATATATAAAGATTACAAATATGAAGGTAAGAGTTGTAATTTTAGAAATTGTAAAAATTAAAACACTAGGGTCTAGTGGGTTAATATTTTGGGAGATTTTAGAAGAAGGTATTGCATACAGTTTAATTGATCAACATTATTTATATAAAAATATCTATTAGGCAATGTTTAATGTTATTTAATATAAATTATAATTTTATAATCATAATATAATATCATTATTTAAATATGGTTAGATAGGTATAGATTATCGAACTAGAGGGCAAGACTTTCTGTAATTGCATTATTTTTAATTTTTTAAAACTTTAGTGACAATTAAGTCAATATCATCTACATGCTTATCTTTATGAAAATTTAAATACTTAATTGAGATAACTCATCCAGTCTACACTCAGCCATTGTAAAGCGCATATAATTTTTAATTTTCTTGAGGTCAAATATTTTATTTACATCTAAGATTTTTATCGTACATTTATTATTATCAACTAATAACTATCAAGTTATAGGTTTTGATTTCTAACCGTGTAGGTATTTTAAATTAAATATTCAAAATTAAATTTTTCAATTAGTAAAATCTAACTAAATATTATTACAAGAACGATTTATTTTTGATAATACGTTTAAAATTTACTAACCAATATCTTGATAATCAACAGTTCAGTATCAATTTATTCAAAAGTAATAGACATTTTAAAATAATTATTACCTGCATTGGCTGAATTTAAATTTTAAACCTTGCATAAAAAACAAAAAATTATATATTAAGCAGATAATTTATTCATTATTTAAATTTACTTATGTTACAGAACTATTATGAACTAAAAATGCATTTTTAGTCAATTTTAAGATTATTTACCAACATTATTTAATTAACATTTATCTTGATTCTTGAATTATATTAATTATTGTAGAAATAATGATTTTATTTCTTTTAGACAACTCCACTATAAGTCATTAATAGGCAACTAAACATACAGAGCTCACGGTTATCAGTAAGTTATCACCAATCAATATTAGCTGAGTGATAAATATGATAAAGTATTATCATTTATCACTAAACGTTCTGATGTATAATTTTTCAAGGTAATATTATATTTAAGACTCAGTTTTTTTAGTTTTACAAAGTATTTATTTTCAATAAAATGGAAGATTTAAACACGACACCTAATGATAAATGTCGGAATTTAAATGAATTGAAGTAATTATGAACAATTTATTGTGAAGTATTACGTGTATATTTTTTTACCCGTTAAAAACATAAACCTTATTATTTTTTTTAATTAGTTTAGAAACAAAGCCCGGATTAATAGTAATCAACTCCTATTTAAATCAAATAAATCCAGATTTGAAAGATGTTCAATCTGAAATTAAAGAAGTTGTGTAAGTACCTAGTTGAAATACTCAGAGACAATTTGATTGAAGTATAACATTGTAGTCATAGTATTTATTATTTAATTTAGTTACTATAATTTATTATTTTAATGTTTTGCAACTTATCCTCTTGAATACCTTAATCGGGCTTAATGGTACTGGTTTGTTGTATCCCCACTCGGGGCGTGTATAAACTTTATAGCCCCGCCACTCCGGTTTTTTATCTTGCCATCATCCATAATAAGAAGTAAGTACCTATATCGAAAAAACGTAAAAAAAAATAATTATCCCATAATATTATAGTATATATAAGTGATAATAATTCATTTTTAATATCTGTAATAAAAGTACCCATATAAGTAATAAGTATATAAATAAGCGATGGGAGGTGACAACATTTCAAACCCTACTAAGACCCACCGTGGTTATTGTTATACTGTTTGATGTTTGATCGGTATTATTGATCTATTATTGGTTTTTAAACAACCCATTTTATATGAACCTATAGTAGAAATAGTAAATTTTTTTTCTGAGAACTAGCAAATTAATAACTCGTTAATGATAGTGAATGTTGACATTTATATAATGATATTGATGAATGTTGTTAATGCTGATATTATTTAATCTGATCTAATCATACTATTTAATATTCTAGTTTCTATCAATACAGTAATGGTATTGTACAAGTTGATAATTTCAATACATTTTAAAATAATTAATACATAAATATGTTTTTTTAAATATTAATTTTTGTACGGCAAAATAATCATGAATTAAATTAATAATTCTAGTATAATATTGTATCTTATATTATCGTCTATAGACTATACTACTATACTATAATATTATGTGCGAATACGTACCTTTGTCAACATTAACCAAAACCATGTTGTGAATGTCAACATTGGCCAAAATCCTGATGTAAATGTCAGCATCCACTAGTAAAGTCTATATTATTTAAATTTATCAACATTCACCAATTTAGTAGGTGTATGTCAACATTCACTATGTGATTGTCAGCACTCACCGATTGTGGACAATCACCGTAACATATATATATTATAATATGTAATAATATTTTATTGTTGATAAAGATACATTTAGTATTTCAAGTCAATGCTTCTTAATATATAAACACTCCATAAATAACTATATATTTAGGAGTTACTTACTATTTATTAGTTAATGAAATATAAACATTTTACATAATAAATATTCCAATTTCCAGTACTATGGAAAAAATAGGATCATCGTTTCAAATAGATAATTACTAATTAGTATAAGAAAAAGATTTGTATGAAATGTAAATGACACTGAATACTGAGGTTATTGAGGAAAATTTTTTAAGTTATTCATACTTTCATATATATTCATAAAATACACCAGGGACACAAAATACATTAGCCCCCCTCCATATATTAACCCTTAATGCTCCCCTGGGTACACTATTGAATGCACTAATGGCTATTTCATGTTTATATTATTAAAATGTTATTAATGTTTTAGTGGCAAACAAAAATCACTTATAGATGCTATGCTCAAAGAAAATGAAGAACTATCTAATTTATTAAATGAATCAGAAGTTCAAAATATGGTGAAATAATATTATTATACTTTTAGTATTTCAGTTAATAACATTATTAATTTTCAGTTCTCATCCATTAAACATTGCCATGGACAGTTGGTTGAATTAAAAAAAAAACTCATGTTTTTACACAAGAAAACTCTGACATTAGAAGTAAGTTTTATTATCATTTAACTATATACATATTTTACTGTGTTTTGGAAACTTTCTATTTGTTCTAATAATATAAAACATATTAAAATGTCAATGGATTCTACACATATTTTAGACACAAAAAACCCAAAATATTACCAATTATTAAAGCATTGACATCAACTTTATAGCTAGTACGCTTTATTGATATATGTATGTATTTTTGTACACATTTAATTTTACAATACAACATTTCAAACAGTATATTTTTTATACGCTCAAAATCTAAAATAAATAATTAATTACATTGAATTAAAAAACTACAACAAAACATTCTTATTTTTTAATGAAAATTACAACCAATTTTACTAGTATTTTGCTACTACAACATCTGTGCTCTAATAAGAAGTAAAAGAAAACACATTTAAACAACATTTTTATATTAGTACCTATGATAAAAATGCTATTGGTGTATATTCATTTTTATTACAATCAAGAACATAATAGAAAATATGTATTATAATTAACTGTAAAGCAAACAATACACTAACTGTTAAATGTATATAAGTATATTTCTGTAGTTTGTATGATTCTATAAAATCATTAATTGTGCATTTCATTAATTGAATAAGTTTATAAAGTTTAAAATATATATATATTCGTAATACGGAAGTGTAGGGTCAATCCACAAAAAAATATTTTTTAATGTTTGTTATTACAATTAATTTTTGTGCTATAATGGATATGATTTCTGTAATTACAAATAATTTATTTGTTATATATTCTAAACTTAGTATTATGATGTTCATTACTCAAAAACATATCCATTATAACAAATGAATAAATAATTTTAATAAGAAATATTGAAAAACATTTTTCTTTGGCACTTGTATGAATAACATACAAGTAATTTAAAATTATTTAAATATTATTATTTATTTTCAATGTTATAGAGAAACATTATTTGTGTAATTTAATATGTATATAAGTCGTTTGTTAAAATTAAAACCTTATGTATTTTATATTATTGTTTGAGTGTATAGTAAACATGAAGAGTTTATTCTTAATATAAAATAACCAAATCATTATTTATTTGTATGTTGTACCTAATATACTATTATTATAATTTAGAAAAGAGCTAATGTTTTGCGCGTGGCCAAACAAAGAGAAGCATTACAAAGAGAACATCAGAAAGAATCAATGTTGGTACGGGAACAAGAACTTATATCAAAACAGTCATAGAATTATGCACTTTTAAAAGAACAGAGATAATTCACATTCATTATTTACACAATATTTACTGATTTAAATTAACTTAAACTCTGTATATTATTTTTAAGTTGCATAAAATTAAAAATATCTAGTTTGTTAAATGTTTTAGATTTATTAAACATTTAAAGCGATAATATTATATTTTAATGTACAACTAAATATAATGTTTTTGTTTGAAAAAGCATAATATATTATAATTTATATTGTAATCCAAACAATTATTATTGAATGTATAATATACAGAATGGAACTAAAAGAACTATCAAATGTAATTAATCAACCATCTTATGACTTTTGTTATTATTCATCTTATGGCATCAAAAAAAAATGCATAGCATCACAATTATACTATTATTAACCATAAAAATAAAATTCTCTTTAATTTGATCAGTTATCTCTGTAAACTCTGTATATTATATTATTTACATGTTTGAACAAACTATCTAAATTGTATGTTGTTGACATTAGACTTCGTTATTTCTTACATTACTGTATAATATTTTATGTTTAAAAAAATTGTCTTGCATATATTTTTTATAAACTATGACTAAGTTGTTCTTCCCAAGTATTATATTAATAATAATTAATTTAATATTTTTATAATTTAATGTTATTATATTGGAATATGAATATAATTTATTATTTTTATTCAATTGTACTTAATAACTATTCTATTATAATGTTCTTTAACTAATTATTCTGTTTCAAAATTAAGTTATAAGTTCACTTAATTAAATTAGTTACATTTATTCTGTCGATAAGGGTTATTTTTTTGTTCATGGTATTTTCTAACTATAATGCATCTACTCTAATAACAATGAATTATAAGTAAAAAAAAGGATTTATTGAATCTGCTTGAATGTTCTGCTGTGAAAATAATAAAATATATAATATACCTATATCAAGTTCACTGGCTACTGTTCATACTATTTAGTAATTACTAATCAATTCATTCTAGTCATAAATTTATAAAAATTGTATAAGCTAGCCAATAGTCCTATATAATATATTGCATTAATATTTTACTGAATTGTTTATAAAAATAATATACAAGTCAATCTAAAATATGTATTTATGTATAATATGGTGAATAATTTATTAAAAAAAATGAATACTTAGTAGGTAGCCAGGTAGGTTATACATCTAATTTACAGTCTTGTTAAGTACCCTTCGAATTGTGATTTGTATAATTGTAAGGTTTCCACACTTTTATAGTTAATGTTATCCAATAGGTAATAAGCAATATGTTGTATTTTTTTAAAAATGTAAGTTGTTTTCTTTCAATAAAAAAAACTGGTTAAAATTTTTTTTTTCCATAATATACAATTAAAAAACTTACAAAATGGCTATTTTAGAATTTTAGACCATGGTAAAGGGGAGGCAATATAAGGGACATAATATTCATATATATTATATAATTGTTCAAATTACATTAAAAAATTGCGAATAAAGTTAATTTTTTTGTTTATTTCTTTCCCATTTGGTTAGATGCTAAGGGTTGCTGTTGATCGCTGTGGCAGGTAGCTGGATTTGCCAGCTAAAATATTTATGTCCAAAAATATTTTTCGGCTGAAATGCAGTTTAGACACAATATTTTTGGATTTTTTATGCGCTACACGATTTATCATTAAATTTAAATTTAAGTGGCTTTAACACATAAATTACAGTGACCAAGTCAATGACGAGGTGTTGAGGTACACTCGAGTACTCGACACCTACCTACTATAGGTACACCAGAGCGGTTTTATATTGTCCACCTTTTAGATTCTGAGCGGAGCGATGAATGTAATGATTTTACAATGATATGTTTTTTTAAATTTTTATTTGTGTATCTACCTTCACGATAAGTATTTGAAATATCTTGTTCAATGGGAAAGTGAACTACTAGGTGTATTGGGGAGGCCAAAATTTAAAATTCCCATCGAACAAGATACTGGAGTTTAGAATCGAAGAGTTATTTCAAATACTTATCGAGTACAGACACAAATGAAAATTAAAAAATTAAAAAACATACATTATCGTAAAATCAATACATTCATCGCTCCGCTCAGAATATAAAAGCTGGAAAATATAAAACCGATCTGTTGTACAGTAGGTAGGAATTGAGTGTAGGTACCTCAATATCCAGTCATTGACTTAGGCACTGTAATGTATCTGTTAAATTTAAATTTAATGATAAATCTGGTGGCGCATAAAAAATCTGAATATATTGTGTCCGAACTGCATTACAACCAAAAACTTTTTATTGGACATAATATGTATTTTAGCTGGCAGCAGTGTGTAGTTTAAGCTACCCGGCGATCACCGACGGCCTTAAGCACCTAACCAAATGGGAAAGAAAGAAACAAAATCCTAGATCCGCCACTGACTAAAATAAAATCAATAATAACTCAAAAAATAAATTGTAATGTATATACATTCGCCGGCAATAATATTATAACAATATAGGTATTTTCCAAGCCTGCTAGCGTTTTGTTTAATTTTATTATTTAATTAATCTGTCGGTCGTCGGAACGAAACATTGAACCATAGAACAATTAATGTAATATTAATGTTCTATGATAATTGATAGAGGAAATCGGGACAATATTATTTATATTTATATTATCTATATTAACTATGATTGCTGATAAAGTGATAACGCATTAACGCGCCCGCTCGCCTTCGCGTCAACCGATCATAATATTGTACTGTACTGTATAGTCCGATCATCACTCGACTCATTCGTTTGATGGTCGTTGCCCTGTTTGTGTCGCCGGTGATAATATAGTACGCGCGTTTCTCCTAGCCGCACTGGCGTTATCATTATTATTTACGGAATAATTTTAAAAAATAAAATCGATTTTGTACAAACTACAATAATAACAACAATAATTTTGCCACCGAAGTCGTTTGATTCGAAAATCGATGGAATTCGTGGGTTCGTCGCACATTCGAGACGGTGAACTCTCCACAAGGCTGCCGTCTTCATAGAACAATGAAGTCCGGTTGATGGACCTCGGCGTCCAAACAACAGTACAAAACGGTGCCTTACACGATTTTCATTTCGGAACAATAAACGAAAGGTAAACGATCCGACGATGCCGTTTTATAAATTTTTATTTTATAATATTATTGCATGATTGCATTTGTACCATCTATATTTGTGGTGCTAATTAGCAACGCCTTTGTTACTGTTAGTACTACCACAATTATCAACTGCAATAATGTTGTGTGTGTACTGGTTGTAAACTATTGGGCATTAGCCAGTATAAAGAGGTTAGGTTAAATAAAAATTACATCTATAGAAGCAAATTGCATCTAAAAGAATTTTTTAAGGATTTTTGTAACGCTTTAGTTACTAGGATTCATTGTTTGACATAAAATATTTACTTTACTTTTATATCAATATAAGAGTAAAACCTTTTTCAGATGTATTTATATTATCATTACTATTGATATTACATTTGGAATAGATTTAACTACCTACCATTTGAACTGAATGTACAGCTAAAAATATTTTTCTATCTTGATCGTTGGTAAACATAGCAATTTTTAATATTTGCTTGAATTTAATTAATTTTTGTTGTATGTGTACTAGGCATTTAAATGTAAATATTACTGTTTATATAACCATAATAAATATACATATAATGGATACTAGGCAGATATAAGTAGCTGGGTTGGTATGTACAGAACAGGAAACTGTTTACCAAAATTGAGTATGTAGTTTGTAGAAGTAATATTACATCATTATTAATTATTTAATTAATACCGAAATTATAAAAGTTGGTGTGCAATTCTTTTTTCTTGGATGTAGTTATGTAGGATGATCTAGTATATACATATTGGTATTAAAATATACCTTTTAAGATTATTCAATATTTTAGTAAATTAATAACCTATTTGTTGGTATAAATATGTTCTTGTAAATTGTTATAAATAAATACAGAAAAATAATGTTATCATGTCATATTTCTCTACTTAAATGAAACAAAACGAAAAATCTTTATTTATTAACTGATTAACGTATATTTTAACATTTTTTTTTTAATTTTTCAGTTATTGCTAAAATATGGAACCAGTTCGTAAAATAGTACACCCCAGGACATCAGGTCCAGTGGATTTGTCACTGATATTAAATGCTGCTGTGAATATGAAGGTTAAACTGCAGCTTGTACAAAAGATATCTGAAAGTATTGAGGTAACTTAAATTGTACTTCAAAAAACAATATTATAATTCTCAGACAGTAATATTAATAATTATTTTTTTAAATTTGATTTTCAGGAATGCTGCCGAACCCAAATTTACTTTGATAATATGCTTTTTGTTTTACTTAAACTGTTAAACTCGACTGAACCAGTTTTTAGCCCAGACAATGATGTATTTGTAAGTATTATTTAAGAGTGGAAAACGGTAAATATTAATAAAACATTTTTGAAATTAATACTTTTTATAATTTAGCTTATAATTACATTACAAAACAATGCAATTAAGTATTTAAAGTTGTCTGTGGTAGGTTTGAAGTAAACCTATCCTACCAAGTATTATCATATATTAATATAATATTTTAACTGTATAACTCATATTTGTATTGTATATTTTACAGAAATTAAGAAAGGTTATACTTCAAATAATTAATAAAGTCCTCCCTAGACACGAACAATTAAAAATTCATCTTCATAGTATCTTTAAGTCTTGCATACAAGTTGTTGAAACTGATAATGAACAGAGTGTCCTTTGTGGTGTATTGATCCTTAAGGATTTAATAAATTCTTTTAAACCAAAATACGATTGTGTTTTAAAAGCAGAGGTTTGTTGCGTATTATTTATTTTAGATAAAATATATATATTTTTTATTATATTAAGTTTATTTTACAGTACAGTTTTTTATTATATATTGTAAATTGGTCTTCTGACATATATATATATATATATAAACAATTAATTAATAAAATGTAATACATTTTTAAAAATGTTATCAATCTGATACATTAATTGTACCAGTATTATAATACTATAAAACTGTAAAAATAATCATATGAATAATTCTGTAAATATTTGTTTAGGTTTATAGATTATTAATGCTTATTAAGGATATATATAATAATTCTAGTAGCCCAGAGAAAATTTTCAATTTTCAAAAAACTTCCGATTTAAAAGTATTAATCACTACTATTCGTTTAACTACGACTGTCACAAGAAACTCTGTTAATGTAAGTAATATTTATATATATTTTGTTAAAATATTCATAGAACATATTTTTATAAACTATTTTAATTATATGAAATATAATTTAGATTTTAGATTTGCTCATACATAATTTACTTATAATATTAATTATTTATGAGTAATTAAATTTATATAATCTTATTACTAACATTGTAAAATTACAAGTTTGATTTTTCAAACTTATAATTGATATGATTTACCATGTTATTTGTTTTTAATTGTTATTATATGTATTTTACTTAGAATTTATTTTATTTTATAAACTTAATTTGTAGCCAAGATTTTTAATTCTTTATAAAGTTTTTATTTTGTTTATTTTTAGTATGTCTTTGTTCCAATGGGAAAGGTATCATTTAAAGTTTTAAAGGAACTTGCGTTGCTATTGAAAACCTATTATACATTTTATAGTGAAGTTCCAGCTTTTAAGAAGGACATTTTGGAATTGATTCCAGTACTCATGAGTTTTTTTAATTTGGATATTCCCTATAAGTAATTAACATTACAATTTGTATGATAAATATTAATTTACAAGAATTATATTTATTTTATATTTTTAATTATGTTTCAGACCAGACCATAGAGATTTAGTATTAGATTTAAAACATGCTCAAGTGAGATTATTGTTTTTTTTTTCACCATTTGTAAAAGGTATTAAGGATGGAGTTCGTATACATTGTCCTACATTGCCTGGTAGAATTATAAGTTTAATGAACTGTAATGTAGCATCAGATATTAGTAACATTCGTTCAGAATTACTTTCTGGGTTTGAAAGTGTTGTACTTAATGATTATAAACATGGTATGTTCGGATTAAATGTTTGACTACCTTGAGTAAAATTTATCTTTAATTGTCATAACTTTTTTTTTTATAGAATTTTTACCTTACATGGATAAATTTTTAGATGAGACTTTAATCACTGGAAGAAGTTGGTCATCAAAATCTTCATTAAGACCTAAAGCTTATATTTATATTGATCATCTTATTACACATTTACACAGTCAATTATCATTGAATTTTCTAGTTCGTGTAATTCATTTACATTTTTCTAATTTATTAGATCCTACTCTACAACCTGAGTAAGTTATTACAGTATATTAATACAGTTCAATATTAAAATATAATATATTTTTTTAAATTGTATTCAAATTTTCAGTTGCTCTATTACAAATTACTGTATTTCATTGAAATATCTTATATATATTAAATATTAGTAAAATAAAATAAATAACTTTATGATATATTCACACATAAATATATTTTAGATTCAAACTAATTTGATATAGCATTTTATACGACCACACATCTGCTAATAATAGAACAAAATATCTTTAATTCATAAGTTTTAAATAATATTACTTTATTTTTGTGGAATCGTTTGTAAATGTATGTGTACTATATAAATATTTTGCAAATTAACACTAAATTGCAGTTTTATCTGTAAATAATGTGACATAAGTTTTTTGTTTTATTCAGATATATGTGTGATTAATATCTATTTATTTTTTAGATTTCAAATAAATTTGTGTAACATGGTCATGAATGTATTAAGTTACATTGTTCAACGACAAAATCAGTCTATTACAAACTTGAATTTAATTGAAAAAGATAAGAGTCCTTTAATAGATTTATTTTATCGAGTATTTCAAATTTTTGTTTTAAAGTTGAAGCAGTTTCAAAAGTTTTATTTACCACAATTAAATGAGTAATATTTTTTTCAAGTATTTATATAATATTCTGTTATTAATTATAATTGTTTATCTTATTCAATTATTTGTAATATTTTAGGATTAGCATTTCTAAAGAAAATGTTAATGAAACGATTTCATCTATTTTGGCAGGTATGATAAAATATAATATTCTAAGTTTTATATTATTTTTGTGAAATACATTGTATAATAGAGTGCTTTTGATTTTTAACAAATGGTTTAATTTTTAATATTGAATTGTGTATTTACAATTTATATTCTCTTGTTTATAATTTAATTAATATTTTATTAACTTTATTCAATATTTCTTAACGGTTATTATTGCTTGATTTAATTTACTGATATCCACATTTTGGTGTGAGCTAGGTGGAATTATTTTATTATAATAGTTTATTTTACTATTTTTTGACATTGACATTAACAGCAATAATAGATTTTGTAATATTTCTGTAAATTTATTTATATGCTTAATAAAGCAACTGAGGTGCCCAAAAATGATATAGAATACCATTTTATTATATTTTTACCTCCTTAACTATAATAAGTCTCTTACATTTTTAACATAATTTACTATCCAAAACAAGTTTGCAGAAGAAATAAAATAATAACTTCATGTAATAATAATATATTCTTGCATATTAAGGGAACGTTACACGGACATTTGTTGTCTCCGTCTTATAAGTGTGTAACATACCATATTTATGCTCAGCATATCACATTTAACTTTGTTGGTTTAAAAATTGCTGTGAATCGACATATTATGAAACTTGATTTTAAGAACATTATCTGTGTTTATATGTGGGTTTTTTTAACGATAGTTCAGTTTTTAAGTGAGTTATGAGGATTTTTAATTTACGCTATATTTTAAAACTTGCTCAAAAATTGAACTATAGTAAACAAACCATACAAACACAGATAATGTTCTAACCGTTAAGTTTCATAATAAGTGGATTCACTCTAATTTTTTTATTTACAAAGCTAAATGTAATATGCTGAGCATAAAATTGCCGGTTATACTCTTACACTCTTGTAAGATGGAGACAAATGCCTGTATTACGTCCTCTTAAAAAAATAAAAACTAAGTATAGGTATATATTTTTATATTTTTATATTCTCTTATAAGGTTTAAATAAATGACTGACGTTTTTATTTTTGCAGATATCTTTATATAATATATTTACTTAATATATTTATTTAATATATTTACATACATATTATATTTTTCAGAAAAACAATCAAAAGAAAAAGTGGATTTTAAGTATGGTTATCATCCATCACAAATAGCTCCTTATTCTTTGGCAGATTCTAAACGATTTATAAAAATAATTTTTCCAGCAATTAGAACAGTTTTCCAATTTATTGTAATTACATTTTTAAATCATGATTTAATAATAAAATTAATAATCACTAAATAATTTTAGGTTAAAATTGAAGGAGAAAAATTTTCAATTCACCGTCATTACAAGAAAACATTTAATCATTTTTTAAATCATTCATTATTGTCATTAAAAATTTGTGATTGCTCATTGCAAAAAAAAGAAATGGTCAAAGAAATACTTAATGCTGTAAGTAAATATATTTTAAACAATATTTTGCATGTTATTTATTTTTTAAATAGATGCTGAACCCGCATGTGTTGTCTCTAAATTACACACATATAACATAGTAAATATGCATTGAAAATACCCAAGTTTGTGTTAGCATACAGGGAGGGAGGGGTGACAAATGGGTGTTGCCTGACCACCGCTTAACATATGCAAATTGTTGCAGAGGTTCTATCTTAATGTGAATATAGTATAAATCAGTGGTTTTCAAACTTTTATTAAACACGCATACTGCTCTTTAAAAATTATTTATGGCACATTGACCTTTTTTTTTGCTCCAAATAATTGGATGAACAAAATTGTTTTGAATTATAATTTAATTAGAAATGTGTGTTTGACGCTAACAAATTTTTATACTTTTATTCTTGGACGAATAGTTAACATTTTTCAGAAGACTACACTTAGTGAATGCTCACGGCCACGCACTAAAATATAATGGACTAGAAACGAGCAGCTTATCAGTGGCCTCAAAAGTATGTACAAGAGGCAAATGGTGAGGGGGGGGGGGGTGAATCACAATCATATTAGAGAGTTTGCAGCACCATCTGTATAAAAAACGGACTGAGATACAAAATGTGACACTAAATAAAATCACTGGTAGTGCTGAAAACATTCAATTATGAGTGTTGATGATAGAAGAGGAACCTTTTATATCTAAGCCTGTGCTCGCAGCACACCAGTGTGTATAGGTTAACAACCATTGGTATAGATAGTATTATTTTTAAATTATCAAAATCATCAATTTTTCGTGATAACAACACGTTTATAATTAAACTTACCTTACCTAGTTGGATATAATATATATATTAAAATTGATAATTAGTAATAATAGCCATAGAAAAAATGTTATTAAAAAGGTTTATTTTGTGAAAATAAACTATTCACCCAATAATATTTTAAATAAAATAAAATGTTTGCAAAAAATACCTATAAGTTATCAAAGATACCATATTATTACCTCTATTGTCGATTCTGAGTCTAATAGTGTGTATAATAACCCGTTACTTGTATATCTAACATAAAGTTAAAATAAAAGTTTACATTTATAATAAATTCCTTTAGTTAAATTTAAAGTGTGTTAAAATTATGTTATTATAGACTTTACAGTATGCAATTTTTTCCTTGACATTTTTACCGTGGCCTTTTTTTTTAAATCTAGATTCTTTAAAATTATAATTTATAGTTTCTTCTATATAGTGAAAGCTATAGTTAAATATGGTTAGCTATCTTACTATTTAATAGTAATGCTTTCAAATGCTTGCATTAATGATTAATTTTAATTCTTTTATTTCAAATTCTTCAACATTTTATTTTAGTGACATAATATATTTGTGTTTCTTTGTAGTTATGTATTTAATATTTAATTATGTTTCAGCTTTCGTGTATCAGTCCAAATCATCTAATGACATTGATCACAGGGGATCATTTAGTTAAACAGATTTATGCTAACAATCTAGAAACATTAGTCTTTGAAATGGCACTGAAGGATGAAGTTCTAGTTTCTATTTTTAGCAGCTTAATATTTGATTATATATTAAACAATCTTTTTGATGAAAAAGAAAAATCACGTATATCTGATTTAATTGATAAGATTCAGTTGAATGTCAAACTAAATCATAGTGATGATAAACACGATGAATATGTTTATAAAATTATTCAAGCGTAATTACATAAATACATAATTAAATAGTTATTAAATACTTTTACATGTACTCAATGTTTTGGTATGGTGATTACTTTAATGTTACTACTCAAAATTATTTTATAGATTGAAGAATAGTCTACAAGATACAAAACATCCCGTGTTTTTTATTGGAATATTAAAAACAATGCTAATTATTGTTGAAACAGCAAGTTATGAATTTGGAGAAAATATGTATTCAGTAATTAGATGTCTGTTTGGCGGTATTATAATTTATTTATTATTTCACTATTTTTAAAATCTTGATTGGACGACTTGATAATACGTTGACTTACAAAGGCATAATATAGCAAATAGTACGCTCTGAATAATCTATTTAACTCTGTTATACTTAATGTAAGAGCAAATTAACCTAATATATTTAAAAGTAAGAATATTATCTAATGAACCTCATAGATTTTTTTTAATATTTTAATTTTAAAAGGATTTATGAGTGCTTTAAAATTGTAAATTGATTGTAAATCATATTCTCATAACTTGCTTTACAATTAAAATATAAAAAAAACCTATGAGATTCACTAAATAATATTACTTCCAAATTTGATAATACATCAATTTGTTCCAATATCAAATATAACAGAGTTAAATGGGTTATTTATTGAAAATGTACAATTTGCTATGTTATACACTTTTAAGACGGTGCCAGCGCATGCGGGTGTAGCGTCCTCTTAAATATTTACTACTTATAATATACAGTGTGTTCAGGCTAAGAGACAGTGGCGCCGAACACGGTATAAAGGTGTGACAGCGGTAACACCTTTTTAAGGGGTGGGTCGTGGGTGGGTAGGCGTAGGTACCATACTACTGTTAGGTGTCACTTATGCAATACAAAAATAGTAATACCTAATAGTATATTAACATTGTATATAGTAATAGCCACAAATTAAGATATCTTGTGTACAGTTAGTATGTTTGTATTCTATTAGTAATACAATAAGCGGATAAGGTATATAAATAACATGCAGGACGGTCTCGGTGACCTGTGCATTCGCCGTTGTATCTTTCTATTTTGTCATAATAGTTTCATTTAATTTACTATTGATAACAACCAACTATCAGCACCCAGCGATAACTGGAAAAGTTTATGTCCATGATAAAACAGTTTTTTTATTATACGTTTATTTGATAAATTTTATCAAAATATTCTTTTATTTTACTCTTATTACTACTACTTGAATAATATTTATAGTGCTTACTTTATTTGTTAAAGTTGAGTTGAATCTACTATTCTAATCCTATACCTTAATATATGTGTTTCAAATTGCTGCATTTGATTCAAGAAATAAAACTTTGTTTCTTAGAAGTCATGTAATGAATTAATTTGATTCAGTAATAATATTCACTATTTCACTGTATCTTTTGTGAAAGTTAAATTATAAAATGTATTAGTAGGCACTAGCCACTAAGTAGGTACGAGGTACCTAAATAATATTTAATCATAAATGTAATAAACAATTAATTTAGTATTTGCCTGTACCCTAATTTTAAATAAATAAATAAATGTATAATATAAAGTAACTATTAATTATAAAAGTAAAATATAACATAACTGCAATTTAAAATTAATTTAAATTCAACAGTTATGAGTAATTTGAGTTTTGAAGATGTGAGATTGCAATTTTTAACCTTTGCGGCCTATACTGCAGTTTTGATTTTTTGGGGGCTAGCAATTTTTTTTTTTTTTTTGGGGGGGGGGGTCTTTAACACTCACGAAAATATACCTTTGGGTAGGTGGGTGTGTGTCATAATGAAATGTTGTCACACCTTTATTTTGGTGATCCGGCGCCACTGCTAAGAGATACCAGTAAATATGACTTTGAATAAACTTTGAATTAAAATAGGGTATTTTGGAGGTTTAAGAAAATACCAAAATACACAATTTGAGAATATTTAAAATTTGAAAATTAATTTTCTTCAAAAAAAATTGTTTTCACTAAAAAATTGACAAAGTTTAATAATAATGTCTAATGTATGAATAATCTCTGTTTTTGACATCTTCATTTTATACTCTCAATATTCCCGATATCTTTAAATTACTATTTGTTTACAGATATGACGTTAATACACACCAAAATTATTAAATAATTAAATTTACAATTTTATGATTGTCATTAACCTAAATTATTTATTTTACTTGTCTTGCAAGTAAAATTAGAATGAATACGAATATGTATAATTAGGTTTATTATTTGTGAATTTAAAATTTCTCTAATTTTGTCAATTATTTCATTAGAAAAAAAACTTTAAAAAAGTAGGGTATATAATTTGTAAAGAAAAATTTGTATTGGCATTAAAAAAAAAAAATTAGCTGCATTGCGCATGCACTTATAGAAAGGGGTAATAATTTAAAATTTTTGCAAAATTAGTAGTAATAGCATTGGTTTTATAATAATTAGATAAGCCATCCTATTGTTAATATAGGAAGCTTTTAATTGTTGTCAGCCCCTAGGTTCACTATATCCGTTTATATTGTGCTATCTGTAGACTATAAAAGCAATGGTCAACGTAATAGTAACAATAGTATTTTGGTACTCCCTGTCACCTATCAAAAACCCACTAAAAGCTAAGGTTTCAGCTTAAATATTTAGTATGAACACATACTTTATATGTATATATATTAAATACTTTGTACACCGAATAGTAATTAAGTACTTAATAGCCTTGATTTAAATAAAATATTATTTTTTCAATATAATTGTTAACTGTTTAGCTGTTACTTTGCTTACTGTTATGTTTAAATTCTAAAATGTTTAACCAATTTATAGGATTAAAGTTTGTTTAAAATTATTATCTATTTGTTTTATTCAATAATACATTTAGAAAGTGGAATAGTTTTAATTCTTAAGAATAAAATATTAATTTGGAGATTTTGGTAATATTGTATTAGTTAACTATTTTTACAAATAGACAAATGTAAAATAACAAATGCTCAATCTTAAATAACATTGATTGTACTTTTAATTGAGCGTTCTTTCAATTCAAAATACATGTTTTGTTGCAACTACAGAATCTCCTGAACATTATTTTTACTTTGCTTCTTTGCCTAAATCATTTTAATAAATAATTGATTTTTATTGTTGTACAGATTTGCTTTCATACCACAAAAGTTTAACAAGTGATTTGAATGAAACAAAAATTGCGCTTGCAGAGTTGTGTTTGGCTGAGTGTATGTTTAAAGTGGTTCTTCATTCTCATATAATGGATCTATTGTCAGTAATTGCTTATTCATTACAAATACCAAAATTAACTCCACAAGTATGTACATAATATATTATTTAATGTATGTTAATATATTTCATTGTATATTAGATAAATACATTTATATGTATTATATATTTTGCATATTATGAAAAATATTTAATTATTATAATATTTATTATAAGAATATGACATAGATATTGGTCAATGTATATTTAAGATTCTATTAAAAAAAATATTTTCCATTTTGTGTATAAATGTATATTGCATAAAGTTTAGAGAAGTGTAGTTGTAAAATTACATTACTTTACTTTTCAAAAATGTTAATAAGGAAGTGGAGTTGTAAAATTACTTAGTCATAAAACATTTAATTTTCCCAAAAATTAATTTTTCTCTCGAGTCAGCAATTTTTCATTTAACCGACACAGTCAGTTAACTGATAAAGTAAAAATATTCATTTGATTTTTGATTTTCATTTACAAAATATGACATAAAAAATTAAAAAAAAACAAAGATTTTAACATTTAATATTTAAAATTTAACTACTTAAATAATTGTTTATATAATTATTTTAATTAATGTGTTAAGCTATTTCATTTTTTATACAATTTTATATAGGGCCTTGGTATTTTAGAAAAGTGCTTAGATATCTTGCCAGTTCAGTTTTTAGATACGCCTATTCTTCCAGTTCGAAATGAAATCATGAAAGGATTGTGTGATTGTATACAAAGTCCATATGAATCGATTTCACTGCCAGCTATTAGGTGAATTTAATTGCTCAGAGAATATTTGGTTTAAGTTATTACTTTTAACATGGAAATTTATTTTATTTATTAAAGTTTACTTGGAAAATTTGGAGGTCTCAATCGAAGTTCAGTTATAAATAGAGACCACCTTAAAGCTCAAGAACAATTTCATAAAGTTAATTCTAAGAAACCTAAAATATATATAACATTTGATGACTACGATAATACTGAATTGGAAATGGATGTTGCACCTGTAAGTAAACAATAATGATTAAATAAAATTTAACAATTATATTCATAAATAGGTTTTGGTTATCTTTTAAACACATACAATATGAATGTGATAAATAACACATGATTTTATTTTTTAAATTAAATTATATATTTTGAGTTAAGTTCAATACTATAATGATTGAACTTCAAAAATATGACCATAGTTAGTATAGGTATTATAGTTGTACGAAAGATAATTTTAAATTATTTGAATAAGTTCAATTTATACATACAGGGTGATTCATTAAGCGTAAAACATTCATTATCTCAAAAAGTATTATTGTTTTTGAAAATTTTTTTTACATAGTTTCAAGTTGTTAAAAAACAAAGATTTTAATGATATAATTTTAATTATATTATTTTAAGTTTTTTACTTTTTTGAACGACAGCACAGAATTTTAATTTCATATTCCAAAGCAGAATATTTTTCTAAGTAATGATACATAAAAATCGAATTTAGGACGAGTTATAAATATTTATAGTTTAGACAAGCGGAGTTGTGGACAAACATTTTGCGGGGTAAGCCCTTACCACTCCACTCCGCCCATCTAAACTTTAAATATAACAATATATAAACCAAATTTATAACTCATAAACTACTCGTCCTAAATTCAATTATTATGTATCAAAATACTCGGAAAAATATTCTGCTTTGGAAAATGAAATTAAAACTCTATGTTGCCATTCAAAAAAGGAAAAAAATATATGGATAAAAAATATTAAAAAATATGATTTTTGAATAAAAACGTTGTTTTTTTAACAACTAGTAACTATGTAAAAAAATATTTTCAAAAACATTAATACATTTTGAGATAGTGAATGTTTTATGCTTAATGAATCACCCTGTATACAGTAGAATTTGTTTATTACGATGGCGTATATAATGATATTCCTAATAAAGCATTTCCCAACCATGTACTTGGTTGGTTTTATATCACACATTCAGTATGTTTTTGTCATCCGCATGTAACGAAAAAGGAATATAACAATCTGATTTTCTAGGTCCCTTGAAAATTATTATAAGCGGATTTTAGTATTGTACTGTTTGATAATTGCCATAAATCATAATATATTAAATTAAGCATTTGGACTAAAATGAATTATAAGTTAACTTACCATAATTTTTCCAGATTTTATTTAATTAATATTCATTATCATTTATAAACTTCATTCAATTAAATTGTAAATTATTTTAACATTGTATTTTAATTTATTAATGTGTTATAGGGTGTGCATACTGCTGTCCAAATATTAATCTTGGACGATGATAGATTCAATAGATTACAAAGTTGGAATGTTATAAGAGGTTATCTAGTGATATCAATGGAATATGATTCTACTAGAGTTTTACAATTACTGTCAAATATCAAGTATTATAATTAGCAATTATGTTTTTAAAGTATTCTTTTGTAAATATAATAACTAACATATATAATATTTATGCAAAAGATCATTATTTTGGTACGCAATATATTACTCATTTCTAATATTGTGCAATAGGATAATAAGCTATTTAAAATTTAGTTTATACACAAAAATGAATTTGCATGCGCTTAGATAATTTGAAAAATAATTTTCAAGATCTTTTAAAACATTATGAAATTAATGCAATATTTATTTTAGAAGTTGGTTCAATAAATATTTTCTCAAATCTTGAGTTTAAAAGTAGATTTATTGATCTAGTGAATAAAGGAACCCAAGAGTAAGATAAAATTCAAATATTTTAATCAACCTAAATCTAATATCTAAAGACCGGATTTATATTCTCTTAAAATACCTAAAATATGATGCTAATATTCTCTAAAAAACCTTCAAATATTCTCATTATATTCTCTTAAAATTTTAAAAAATATGTTAAAATATGCAAAAAAAATCAATAAACATCATTATATGCCTAAATTAACTTTAAAATTTTTTTTTTCAATATTACTTTAATAGTGAGGTATTAATTAGGTATTAAAAGTTGCGTATCCTAATGGAATACTATTTCACTTTAGTGAGAGTTGGAAATGATAAAAAAAAAAATTGTAAACGTTCAATCATTTTTTCTGGGTACTGTAATATTAAAATTCAAAATAAATACAAATTTTTTCTCACAATTTACGAAATATTACAAAATATGCTAAATGGGTTAAATATTCTCTAACCCATAAAATATTCTCAAATATGCAAAAAAAACTTTTTCCTACGCATTTGAAATTGAACGAATCGTCCACATTTTTTACTCTCATAAGACTGCATAGACCCAGTAACGATATATAAAAACATATAAATCCGGTCTTTACTGATAACTTATCTTCTAAATAGTGAATATTGTAGAATTTAAACATTCAATAATAAATTATAAATATGAATTTTAAAATACTCTTACCACTCACTTGTTATACCTTAATATTATTTAAAGGGTATGAATAATGAAGATTAGAATATGGAGACCAAACTCATATGCCCCCCCTCCCCTCTACTCGAAAAAGTTCTGTAATGAGTTACACGATTAAACGGTCACAGGCTGCGTTACAGTTGCAAAGGTAGCTAATAAAGCACACTACACAAAAAAATGTTTTCTTCAAATTACTATTAAATATTAAATTATTTAAGCAGATATTAAGGTATATTTTAGTATTACCGGCTGACGCCATTGGGCTTGACTTGATATAAATACCTATATTACATGTGCAAAATATTGTGCTAAAGATGATAGTAGTATCAGAATTTCAATAAATTACATTAATATTTTAAAAAAGATAATGGCTGGTTGTACCATGTTTTGTTGAGATAAGTGATTGCTACAGTTATAAAGGCGTATGTATCAAAAATTACTTTTAAAACGTCTTAAATATTTAAAAAAAAAAACAAAGGAATTAAGACAAATTCTGGTTCTATTAACATTCTCAGTATATATAAACACATAATTTATGTACATAAAAAATTCAAAAACATACTTTAAAGCCAAGTAAACTATTGTGTGAAGCAACCAACTTTTATACTTATAAGATAGGCAATTACTGTGAGCCCGAACCAACAACGCTGCACAATTATAATATTCAATTCCTTATAATTCTTTGAACAATGTGACTATATTAGTAAAAATGTTAAAACTGTACCATTTTTCTTAGAATTAAAAATTCTTTCAAATTAAAAATATTTTTTTTTTGTTTTGAGCTTCTTTAAGGTTGTTCCCACGTAATATAAAGATTATTCACGTTTTTAAGTTTTTTGAAAAATGTATGCATTGTTTTGAACCATTAAATGAACCCATTATACGTTGTTTGGATATTTCTGTTACGCATTAATACATGTATATAAATATTATATGATGTATGTTTCATTAACATTTTTTTTTGTTTTATTACACGTTCAAAAAAAAAATTTTAAAAAGATTTGTGGGAGGGTACTTGCCTCTAGTTCTACCAGGTTACAGCACCGCATGTATGAATGTTTTATTTTACAAGCTATAAAATGCATAATGAGTAAATGTTCAAAATAATGCAATCATTCCCAAAAAAAAAACATTAATAATCCCTATACCACAAGGGTTAAAGTAGCAATCATGCGACCGCAATGCTGCCTGTGGTCATTTAATCATCCTATTATGGCGCCAGGTGCTGATGCCATTTTGTCCTAAAAAATACACTCTGCAAGAATAACGACACTGCCTTGTAAAATCAACCAATTTCATAATTTTTTTTTTAAATGCTAGAGGAAAATATTCTACAGCCCGCATCAATCTCTGTTTATCAATATTTTGTTCCCAAACTTAATAATATGTTTAAAAAATACAAGATAAAAAGCATTTTTACAATTTTTTTAATACAATTATTTGAAATTAAATACAAAATCAGAGATCAATGTGGGGTGTAGGAAGTCTTCTTCTTTCAGATAAAAACATAATCATCAAAATCTGACAATTCTATAAAGCTATTCCCGTGAAGTCATTTTTTTTGATATAATACAACCTATCAACCCCTTCTGAATAGGTATCGGGTAGTAGATTAATGAAAAAGTATTATAATTGAGGTGGCAACTAAAATATAAAATTGTATTGAATTTTGGAAGTTTTAGAAAACTGGTTTCGGACATCTAAATTTCTGGATGTTTTCAGAAGCGGATTATAGTCTTCTTATCCTAGTCTTCATGGTATGAATTGTTATGAGCTAAGTAGATAAAAAAAATGTATTGATCAAGTGTGTATTAATATTAATTAAAGAATTAATAAAATGTGATTATATATATTCAGATCTTATATTTGAAGAATTAATATGACTAGGTTATATAAACCTTTATAACATTGGTTAATTTATAAAATATGGCCTCATTTTACATACATGCAATATTTTACAATATATTTTATAGTACAATCAATATATCTTACAACCATATTATTTAATACTGATTTATTTAAGATAAAATAAACTTCTTGTATGTTGTGGAGTGTTAATCTTATGTTAATCAACTTTTATTGAAATTAAATAACATTTTACCTATAGTAATATGAATGATTTTATGCTTACAAATTGTATTAAGTTAGGAATTATTAACTCGTCTATTGATTGAAAAGTCAATGAAGTATGCTTCATTTGATTAAGTTTATAAGCCGGTTATTTGTTATATTTAAATATATAAATTTTAAGCATAAGAAAAAATTTAAACCCATACAATTTTTTAGCTTATTATCATTAATGTTATTAAGTAGAAATTATTTTTGTTGTGAGGCATATTATGTATGTTAGATGCTATTATAAATAAAATATATTTATCAGCACTTATTTTTCTAACAATTGAAATATTATGTTATATGGAAATTATTTGTAAATTTCAGATTGGAAACATTGATAAAAAAGTTTGCAGATAATGAGTTACAATATACTAATACTATAACTGATGAAACATATATTAAAGCATTAACTGGTAATTACAAATTTTATTTTTTCTTTAAATATGAAACATTATAACTTATTTTATTGTTGAGTATAATATTTAGTCACCTCTTGGTAGTTTGATGTTTAAGGAAATTGAAAAATATTTAGTCACCTCTTGGTAGTTTGATGTTAAAGGAAATTGAAAAATATTTTAATCTTCAAAAATGTTGATTTGAGAAAAAAAATACTTTGGTTGTTAGAAGATATTTTTAATATAACATTTATAGTGATTGATGTTCAAGTTATCAGAGGATTGGCTGTATTATGAAATTTATTAAGTTTATCAATATTTACTATTAAGGTTTAATGATTTGCTGTGACGATGAATATTTGAAAGTGGACGCTTTACAATTTTTTAACGAATTCTTCAAAAGAATTATTTATATTTCCATATGCCACTTTAGCGATATTTCGTATGGATACATTTTAGAAGTTAACCCTTATATTATAACTGATGCTATTTGTGCAGTATTAGCAAATGAAAAAGAAAATATTTTTCATTTTGGTGTAAAAGCTACAGAATTTATCTTGAGAGAATCGCGCAATATCCTAGGAGATAATGTATGTATTAATTATTTAATATAATTATAAGTTATATTTATTTTAATCTTAATAACAAATATATTGCTATTTTAGGTGGTTTATTTTCCTTTTATTACTTACATGTTCCGGCAATTTTGTGAACTTTGCTATGATTTAAGTTGGATTCATAAACGCGGAGGTTGCTTGGGATTACAAACTTTGTTTTCAAATTTACTAAAAGAAGATACTGAGGCTAACGATTATTCCAATTGGTTTATTAAACATTTTAATGATACATTTAGAGCCACGCTGTTCATATTTTTCGATTATAACAGACATGTATTATTTTTAATAATTTATAATTTATCAATGTTATAAATATATTTATAACTGAATTATGTCCATTTTAGTTGACATTTGGTACTCTAAAAATTGCCGAAAGTAATTTAGATAACATGTTAAACTGGCTTTACTGGGTTAAACCAAATAATCCATCACATGATTTGATACAGGACACTATTTTGATGGAGATTACTGATTACATAACTGGCCCAAACGATTTGCTCAGAGAACAGGTTATAAAATTATTAAATATTAAAAAAAAAACTTTTACTTTTTAACTCTTCCTGGTAATAATAAGTTGTCATAAATTAAAACCTAAATTATATTATATTTTACATTTTTGTTTCAAGTGCATTTACAAGTATTATATTTGATGTCTATACTGATTCTAATTTTTTTACAGTCCATAAGAATTATTAATTTAATGGCAAAAAAACAACAAAAATCGATTTCGGATATTTTAGAGCCATATCATAAGCAAATTCAACTAGCAATTCCGGGAAATCGATTATTTGATACTTATACTTTTAAATCACAAATTGGTATGATGAAAGGGCACATATTTTGTGCATTGCATTCTATTCCTACTGAACAATTTGGTAAGTTATTTATACAGATTTACCTATGTTATAATATTTTAAAATTGTAAATCTCATTTGTATTTTTTTTTTCAATCATAGATGTTTTAAATAAAATAAATTTATTTTATTTTAATATAATCAATATTGTATGCAAAGGTGATAATAAAGAAATTAGTTCAATAAAGATGTTGAAATGTTTAACATCTACTCAGTTATTTGAATTTCGTCAAACAGCCATGGAAGTTTTAGTACACTGTTCAAGTTTTATGGAAAATTCAGATAATATTTTAATATTTGAAATATTTTTAAACGCACTAATGAGTTCTGATATTAAAATGCAAGAAATAGTGTACCAATGTTTAAAATCTCGTAGTATAAATCTGATCATAGAATTAAAAATGGTAAAATAAATTAAATGAAAGATTATTTGTAAGTACTTTTGTAGTTTAACTAAATCAAATTTTGTTTAGGTGGATAAATTATTATTATATTATAATGATTTGTTTCAAGACCCAGAAAAGGTTACATTAATAAATATTAATTACATTTTTTATATAACAAAATTATTTCCATCTGGTCCAAATAAAATGTTTTGTACAACTTTAATAAATTCATTTCAATATTTATGGAACAATCAAAATCGTTGTATTCATAGTAAGTAAATAATAGTTATAATTATTATTCTTATTTTAATTTTTAAAATATACTTAAATATATTAAGAATTTAAAATTGCTAAATTAATTATAATACATGCCTTTTAATAAAAATTTTGTTTTAGGAACATCTATGTATGAACTTGAACTTAGTTTAGAGAAAATTTTACAAATAGTTAGTCAAATAACAGAAACACATTTTTTTCATATTAAAGAAATTTGTGAATTTATTTTGAATCAAAATACTTTAAATGTTGAGTTGTGTAATAGATTATATCCATATTTGACTGAATGTTTGTTGAAGTTTCCAGTAGACTGTGTACAATTATTTTTTTTAGAACAAAATATCAAGGTTTGATTTTTTTTAAAAAAAATATAATTTAGCATGTTTTGAAAATAATACATTCAGATGTAATTAAAAAAATTTGATTTAGAACTCAACTTGGACTTTATTTTTTAATTCAATGATACGGAATAACAAATGTGAAATTCTCAGAAATGTGATGACATCAGACTGTACGCACCTTGAAACTTTATTGTCAGCTTCTAGAATTGGTTAGTTTTTGTTTTTATCTTAAAATGTATATTTTTAACATTGTTGAATTAGTTGTATGTACAAATTTGTGTTATTGACATTTTGAATTTTTAAAAGCATAAAAATGACTATAGTACTATAACCTCTATAACATATTAATAACTGTTTGTGTGTGTATCTTATATTTTATGATTTTACTTTGAATTATTATATCAGTAAGAATGATGAGATACAAGTACAATCACAGAAAACCTAGGTTTTATAGATTACTGATGGTAAATCGGTACTCGTTTGATTTTCAGGCTTTTAACAATTGATCTAGTAAATTGTAGGAAAACAAAATAATTTCAATCAAACTCCTGACTATTTTTTGTATCATGTTTTACAAATGAGAAATGGTAAAATTTTAGAATAAATTTAAAATATAAAAATAATATACAAGTCATGCAATTCAATTTTGTTTGTGCTTAAATATAATCAGTGAAAATGAATAATAATAATACAGTGAAACTTCCATATAACAAAGTCGAATAAGCAGCAAAAAAAATTTGTTATATAGAGGAATTCGTTAAATAGAATTACGTATTTTTTTCAACTTTTTTTTTATTATTTTTTTATTATGTATATTGTATGTATGTAAAAACAACATCAAACATCATATTACAGTTTAATTTAATTTTTAACCTTAAATATAATTTAAAAGAAATAATCAGTAAGTTTTGTTTGCTTATTATTTTTGAAAATTGTCCTTCTTTCGTAAAAAGTTTCTATATCGTCAAGTTTTAAAAAAATTTCATCGGGAACATTTGCTTCTTGTCTAAAACCATTTCTTACCACCGATAAAGCGTTTAATATGTCTTCTTCTGTGAGTTTGGATTGTTCTACTGCATGTTCCCCTTCGTCGTCTTCTTCTTCAAATTCATCAGGTTTTTCTTTTTTTCTAACCTCTTCTACAATACTTTCTTCAGTAAGTGATTCATATACGGCGATATCTTCATCAATTTTCAAATACTCTTAGTAAAGTAACACCTTCGCAGTGAACTAACTCCCATTCTCGTTGTACATCTGGTATTTCAATATCGGTTTCAATATTTTCATTTGTAAATCCAGCTTTGAAAAAACATTTTTTTATGGTTTCGGACGTTACATCACTTCTCCAAGCTTTCGATACCTCAGAAATACAATCTCGCAGAGTAATTGTTGTTACCTACCTTCGGTGTCTTATCTTTATCGGGTACATTGTTCATGTACAATTTTAGAACTATGACATAAACTATCAATTTGATAGTGACAACATTTACAAAAACTGGTTTTTATCGAATAATTATTTCGTTATATAGAAACATCAGATTCGTTATTTGGAGATAAATTTACGTGTAATTAACAATGAAGGTCATAGTTCTTAAAAATATTTCGTTAAACAGAAAATTTTGTTAAATGGAAGTTCGTTATATGGAAGTTTCACTGTAATAATAATAACTAGACCAAAAAAACGAAGTATCAAAATCAAGTAGTGAATGCTAGGTTTTATCGGTAGTCATCGGGGCTCAGACTTTATGCAGCCCGGACTTTATGCGCTAAAAACCAATAAAATATGTACATATGTACTAAAAAAAGCTCAAATATGCAGTATAATATGCAATTACTTTTTTATGAAATATATATTTATATAATAATAAACTTGGAAAAAACATAATTATTAAAAAAAAATGTATTTACAAATTGTGTGTGTATATTTTTTGTTTATAGATCTTAAAGCATTCTCAGTCCTAAATTTAAAAAAAAAGTTAAATAGATCAAATACAGCAAATATTAAATCATTATATTAATTTAAAAACAAAATATATTTTATTATTCAAAACATGTTAAATATGACCGCCCCATCATACAACTATTTACAATTAATACTCGATATATACTATAGTTCAAAATATAGACAAGGTGACGGTGTGCAGCAACTTTTTATTTTTAATTTATTGAAAATTTGTTTGTTATTGATTAATTAACATAATATGCATTAATATGCTTAAAATCTTTAAATATTCAATATCATATAAATTTATTAAAGTATGCAAAAATAGGCAACAAATATTTGTATTTCGACTGTATGCATTATGGAATGAATTTATGTATTGATTCAGATTTTGAATATGCAGCTTCCTAAAAAATGCGTGAAGTACCGAGCCCTGGTATTATTCTTTTATTATAACATATATATCCATTATATTATATTATTCTGTAAGGAACCAAATTAAATGGTTTATACAAATTGGCAGTATGTTAGGCCAATGTTAATATGTTTATGACTTAAACTTTCAATAAAATAAATTTACATACATTGTCATATGCTAACATGTTTTTAGTTGTCATTAGTATATAGCATTATTTGTTCATTGTAAACTTAACATTTATTCTTTATTTTTTTTACATATATTTAGATCCATCAAGAACTATTCAATATGAAAGTATTCAAATAATTTATAATTTGGTACAAACGGCAAAAAAATGGATTTTTAGTTCAAAAAAAATTATAAGCATAATACTAAATATTTGGACCAGTCCTCAGTACAAAGTAATTTTTATAAATTTTATTTCACATTATGCAATTAAATTAAAGTAGTTTAAGTAAAAAAGTGAAACGTTCATATAATAAACACTTTTCACTGTGGTTCCGTGATAGTGATCTAGGGGTTCCGCAGACCCATCCAAATTCAATAATATTAACTTTATTGTAATGATCATTATAATTAATTTAGTTAATTGTTTTTATAAATTGATATTCTTAATTTTGGGGCTATTTAGATTTTTTTTACCAACTTGATGGTTACATGAACAAAAAAGTTTTTACAAACCATTGGTTTATTCTATTAAGTTTAACCTTAATGTTTGATGTTACACAACTGCAAACTTTTTACTTTTTTGATAACACATTGCAAACATTGTAGGCGGATTAAAGAAATAATATTTTTTCTTCCTAAAATTTGAGTAACATTGGTAGTTGTAATTTTTATATAGTTGTATAGCGATAATGATAGTAAAAATGATTTTCACTATCATAAATTATTATAAATATAAATAATATTAAGACGTTCAAATTTAAAATTTTTTTTTCAAAAGTCATTAATTATCAAATTAATAATAAATCATAATGTTGAATTATTTATTTTGATGACTTTTTAAGGAGCGTTATAAAAATTTAGCTGCTATTAAATCAACAGAATGGAATGAACCCAAAATGCTATTAAAAATTGTACTGGCATATTATCGAGATAACAATGATGAAGTATTTATACTCTTTCAAATACTTCCCGTGTTTTCAAATCGATTTCCTATCGATATAAATGTAAGTTTTATTTGAAAGATTTGTTATGTGTTCATATTTTTTAAAATGTTATTGAAACAGTTTTTCAGAAGATTTTTAGAAAATGAAATAATACAATCAAGTAGCATACAATGGAAACGAATGGTCTTTTTTAAATTTATTGAATTGTATCAAAAAAGAACTGCAAATACTGATATTTTAGGAAAAATACTTCAATATATAATACTACCGTGTTTTTCATTGTGTTATAAGAGAGGGGAAAAACAACAACTATTATGTACATTAGGTAAAATTGATGAAAATATAATTGGAGTTGTTTTAAATAAAGTAAGTATTTCCTTTTTTAAAAATAGTAAATTAAACAATATTTTTACACTAAATATGTTCATGCACAAATATTATGTCTACACATTACACATACATTATTTTCATGATTTATTTATGTAAATCATCAATGATATTTAAGCTTTGTTAGTAAAAAAACATTTTTTGATACATGTATCCATTACACTTTTTTATATTTTATAAATTGGAGTTGTTTATAAAATCAACAAATAAGTAATAGTATAGACTATAGATACATTTTCTGGAAGCTGTTATTTGAGTTGTATAAATTAAAAATCTTGAGAAAAAAATAGATTCTTGAGGATTTGCCTTCTACACTTTTTATATTTTCTAAATTGGAGTTTTTAATAAAATCAACAAATAAGTAATAGTATAGATTAATTTTTTGGAGGCTGTTATTTGCAGTACATAAATTAAAAATCTTGAGGAAATTATAGATCCTTGAGGGTTTACCTTCATTGGTGAGATTTTGTTCAGTATTAAAAGTTACGTGTGTTTCTAATATAAAATAAATTAAAAACTATTTGTCATCTTAGACAATACAAATGTTAAGTGCAAAGAATAACAATTTTAGCCAATTATTGAAATGTATTAACAGAGTACAATAAAATTACAAAAATATTTTATTTTAATTAAGTTTATCTAATAAGCTTTAGAACATTAATGGTTTGAACGATTTTGTAAACCAGTCTACGGTAGAATATATTTTTTATACTATTATTTTATATTAATAATAGCTTTCCATTAATTTATGTATTTAGATTTTTAACAATATTCGAGTTGTATTGAGTGGATGTGATTTTGATGGAATTAAAGTATTCTTATGCCAACTTATTTGTCTGTTAATTGAAGATTTACTGTGTTTCAATGACAGTATTTGTGACTTGATATATAATTCCATAATATCTTGCACATGGTATAAATGTACAATGGATATAAATGTTAAATATCACTGCTATTTGATCTTAACATACATAATGTTATCTGACAATCCTCCTAAAAGAGAAAAACTTAATCAAAGTTAGTTGATTTGGTTATCATTAACTATTCATAATTTAAATACAATGTTCTTTATATTATTTATAAATTATGATTAAAATATATTGTTTAAAGGCTGTGTTTAGAGACACTGACGTCAGCAGGGCCGGGTTTGAAGGAGGGTTTTTTAAGGGCACTTGTCTCCCGGTCAGCTGATGTTTGGGAGCATCTGTATGCCAGAATACTATAAAAAAAATGTAAAACTTTTTGACCCCCAGTTTAGGAAATGTATGAAAAAAAATGTCAACGTCAAAAAATAAATATTGATTTGTATTTATATACATATTTGGGCTGCAAACATGGGAGGATGGCATTGGGACATCAAGCAAATACAAAATACTGTAGTATATAGGTATAAACGTTCAAAAGCTTATATGATTTATTTTTAAACAGCATGGTGGTAGTGCCCAGATAACCCGAGTTTGATAAGACTTGACATAGATTTCTGCTTCTAAAGGTCACCAGATTTTTTTTGACATCATTTTTAATGTACTATTTACAGTATTACATTTAATTAAACTTTATTTATAATTTATTATTAATATAACAATCTAAAAGTACTCAAGGCTTAAGTTCAATATGTTAATAATTAACATGTTATGGGATTAAAATACTTATTTATTTTCACCCTTCAAATTATGAAGGTTTAATAAAATTATTATAATATTGCTATCTTTCAATGCATTTTTAAATTTGTGATATATGAGCAGCGGTTTTAAACTTGAAATAAACACGTTTTAGGTAGATAGTTTTAACATGCAAGTTTGCATATTTTTAACTTTATTCCTTAACTACTAAAAAAATTAGCCTCGGGCATCCAAAAGTCTAAATCTGGCCCTGGACATCAGTGTTTGTAATGTGCATATGCACCTACTATAGGTGCATCATGCAGTTCTCTCATTATCAACATTAACATCCATGCATACTTCATCAACACAGATATCTGTGCACACATCATAAACACGGATGTCCGTATCTCTAGACACAGTATTGTTCAAATGATTTTTTTAAAAATTTTTTTGTTTTACTTAATTATTATAATGGTTCTAGTGATACATTATGAGCTTTTAAAAGCTAGCTTTAGTGAAGCTTTACCAGTAATAAATTACTCATTAAACTTGATAGTTTCTGCTATCTGTAAAAAAAATGGTAATGTACAAGGTTTAGTTGCATGCATTAAGAAGATATTGTTCAATGAATCACAAAATGTGCCAATTCTACATCATATTTGTTTATTTGTAATTAAGTATAATACAGTAAGTTATTATGATTATAACTTGAATAATTTCTATTAAAACTAAACTGTTTGTATTTATATATTATTTCAGTTGTTTTTCCCTTTCAAAGAGTTTTTGATTAATAATATCATAAAAGCTTTATTTCCAATTGCCAAAACTAACAATATACCTGATTTTAAAAATACAGCAATAGAATTGGCATGTTTGATAATAAGCTGGGAACTTACGGATAGTCCTTCAAATTCGGTAATATATTCAATATTGTATTTTTACCAAATTATTATAATATTCCTTTTTTACCATTTGTATTAAATAGACATTAACACTACCTCTCAAACGTTCAATTGATGATGCAAAATCTAAAGTAGAGAATAATAACTCGCAGCCACAAAAAAAGAAATCATCTCAATGTATTGAAAACTGTTTGAACTTTTTGGCAATGGTTGGGTGCCAGGTACTGTAATATAATAACTATACTTAAATGTTTATTATTTGTAACCAAATATAAATTAATTTTTATTTAGACACATGATGATAAACCGGAAAGCTTGATAAGTAAACTAGCAATACGCAGTAGAAAGTTATTTAAAAAAATATTGAACACTGAACCAATCGATACTGCGCAACTACAATTAAAATTTGGATGGTTTGAAAAACTTTGTGACTCATTTTTGAAAAAAGAACAACTTTTTAAACAAAACCCAAAATCTATTCATGGCAACTCTTCTGCAAGTTTAATGAATTTGTTAGCAGCGTTTGAGACTATATCATTTTTGCTAAGTGTGTTACCACAACATACAATGATAGAAGCTATAAAACCTGTCGAGGATCATCTTATCAAATTTCTTCAATTTGCATTTATTGAAGTAATATTATTACTCTTGAATAATTAAGAAGTTTTGTATGAAAACTTAATAAATATTGCATTTCTTATTTTATTTTAATAGGGACCTACTTTAAGCAATCCTCATAACCATAGAGATATTATAATAACTAATCGACATCTCACTGTACTACAAGTCAAACAAGTTAGTTATTTATTGTATTAAGAGATAGTATTTTTTGCTTAAATATTTAAAAGTCAATGAAATATTTCATTTATAAGTGTATTTAGTTATATTCATTGTAATCTTTAGGTTAACGAAGGAACATTAAAATTCATTGCTGATATTTTAAAAACATTTTCATCAAATGAAGGATTAGAAAAGCTGCACTCATACATACAAACGGTACTAATGAACTTTTCAAATCATATGACTCAATTGACATTATAAATGTATGTTTTAGATAATTTCAGAGGGTTTGAGTAGTAATTGTTCAAACAAATTAGAAATCAGTTTGACGTTATTAAGAGTTTCATTAATACATTTTCCAAATTATATGAATAACGAATTACTTAATACTATGGGAGATATAATGTTTAAATTTAATGAAAGTCAGTATATTGTGAATAAATATATTATGTAGAAATAATAAATACTAGCCAGTTTGATAAATTCAAATATACAACTACATATTTGTTATTAAATCGAAAATGTACAAATATTTTTCAGATAACAGAAATCCAAATGTTAAGGTATTATGTTTAGAAATACTAAAAACTCATGTTGATACATTGCCACGTGTTGGTAAACAAGTATTTATTGAGAAAGTAGTAATAGAAAATTTGGATAGAGCGAGAGATTTTGAAAACAATATACCGTTTGAAGTGCAACTAAAATGTTTTGAACTTGTCATTACTTATATAAAAGATATATCTGAAGCTGCTGAAGGAGTATTATTAAATTCAACACTTCTAGAGTATATAAGAACCACAACTGATGAACGAATAATGATAATAATTTTAAACGTAATTTAATTACAATTTTTTTTTATCAATACTTTATTGTCATATTAAATAGTTTGTTTTTAAATATATTTTAATTACATTTCTTTATTTTAAGATTTTTTAATTTTAATAAATTTTTTTAGGTAATCACTAAATGGATTGAGATTTGTAGGGATGAGGCTGTATTTTTTAATTATCAAGTTATTAAAATTTTAAAATCCATCACTTTTATCAACCGGTTTCCAAAGTTAACCGATTATTGTTATAAACTGAACCTTGAAATTTTCAGGTACTTTGTGTTTAAAGCTATTGTATTATATTTTATTTGTCTTTTTAATTTATGTCAATTAGGGTTATCCTAATCAATTGCACTAATAAAATAATCAAAAATATTGAACTAAACCATTGGAGTTAAGTTAATTACAACAAACAAGTTATGAATACTAAATTTGAAATAAATTAAAAAAAATTGTCAGCTAATTAAAACCTATAATATTTATGAATTGCAAAAATACAAATATTCTTACATACTACAATAAATATTGATAAATGTATTTTAACAGTTTTTATGGCAAATATATTTTTATTTAATAGTGATTATAATAATAATAAGTAATTTAAATAATTTAAAAATTAGTTAATTAATGTAATAATAGTGTTATATTAATTAAGAATTTAGTACTAATTTAGTATACTTGTAACTGTTTTCTACATTTAGGATTTAATTTAAATTACTTTATAATAAGTACTTTATAGCATAACAGCTAGTAACCACATAAGTATTGTTGATTATTCCATATTATTGTAATAATTTTAATCAACATAATTTATATTATTTTATTAATTAATTTACTTTATTCAATTGTTTCCCTAATTTAAATTAATATGACATAGCCAAAGGTTTACAGAGCATTATACCTTGTTATTAGATTTCAATTAATTAAATATTTTTCTAAGTCATTTCAAAATTATGAAGTCCTGAGCATAGGTTGTCTATAGACAATAAACATGCCATTGATTATGACATTTTATAATCGTCCATAGCCCATATATATTATTAGTATTATTAAAATTATTCATATAAAATAATTTAAGTGTATAATTTTCAGAAATTGGTATTTTACGGAATGTATAGAATATGGTATCAGTTGCAAATCTCCATCAATAAGATATGAGTTTTTAAATTTTTATGATACATTATGGCGTGACGGTGGATTATGCATAAGATTGTATACGTTAATGTCTAATGAATTAAGTTATAATTTAGACGCTCCAATTGCATTTTATGTTCAACTATTATTGATAAAGATATCTAGAAATACTAAACTACAAGGAGATTTTCCATTATTAGTCATAAAGGATAGTGATAAAATTGTAAGATACATTACAAGAATAATTACATTCCTTCGTTATTTTTATTGTATATTATATATTTATTTTTAGGGGGCCATTTCACCAAATAGTAGTTTTCTAATATCATATCAAGTACAAAATATTTCTGCTTTTGATATGTGTTTCTCTTTAGCACAGTTGTGTTTTTATGATGAGGACTTAGCTAAATACTTATGGATATCATTACTTCCCAATGTTTGGAGTTTGTTTAATGATGATCAAAGAAATTTACTATCGACAAGGGCAATGAATTTTTTAGCAAAAAGTAAATTAAGAAATAACTTTATGACAGCGTTTTATGAAGCTATTATTCTTTGTAAACCACACTTAAATTTCAAACCGTAAGTTATTTTTCTTAATTAATTCAATTTATCATAAAAATGTAATATATACAAATATTTATTTTAGTTATCAAATGGTATATATTGGGAAAACGTATAATTTATGGTATTTAGTTATTGATCAAATGGAAAATATTAGTAGTTACTATGTACACGAAAAACATGATGTAAGTAATATAAACCAAATACACTTATTTTGTTAAAGTTAACATTTTGTTTGAACATATTAAAAATTATTTTTAAGGAAGCTGTTGAAGGACTGATTCAGATATATTCTCTATTGCGGGATGAAGATGTTCTGGAAAGTCTTTTTCAAAATACTATAAAATGTGAAGATACTAAAAAAGCATTATCTCTTGAGCAACAAGGATACATTAAAGAAGCTTCACAAATGTACAAGGAATTATTAGATCAAGAAACAAATGGAACAGCAATTTACCAAAATAATTCTTATAATAAAGATATCATGTTTAGAAAGATTCGCTTAACTAAGTAATTATTGATTTTGCTACATTGCTACAGTGTTCTAAGCTAATTCACCTGTTAAATTATTATACACACATTGCAGATGCCTAAGGGAGTTAAACGAGTGGAGTTATTTAACTGAAAATATATTAGAAGATGATAACTTTTTGTTAAATATTGAAAATAGGTGGAAAAACTCAATTGAAAAGTCTACTTGTGATGATTTAAGGTGGTATTTGGAAAATAAACAAAATATTTGGCCATCTAAATTAGTTTGGAAGGTGATTTTAAAATAATAATGTTAACTTATATTATGTTTGATAATTAAATATTGATGTAGAGCTCTTATTTTATTAAATGTGAACATATATTTTTTTAGCGTTAAAACAAATTATTAAGTACTACATTTGTTTTTTAAATTAATTAATAATTTATTTTATTTTTTATTTATAGTATCATTTTTATTTGGGAATGTTAAGATTAAAAGAATTAGATCAACAAGTAATGTTCACTGTCCAGGAACATATTGACCTTGCTTCTGCAGAAATTATCGATGAATGGAAAATATTGCCTAAGTATTTATGCAATGCTCATATCCCTTTACTTCAAGCCACCCAACTGGTAAGTTGGTTATATTATATTAAATAGTTAACTAAAATTGTGTTATATTAATATTAAATAATTTTGTATAAAATATATAAACTGTTTTGTACAGATAGTCGAATTACGAGAAGCACTTAATATTCAAAACAGTTGGTCTCATTCAATAGAAAATATCAATAATATTGATACATTAATTCAGATTTGGCATAACAGAAATCCGTGGATTGGAGATAGTTTAAATGTATGGAGTGATTTGATTTCATGGAGACAAACATATTATTCATTTTTGAATCAACGCAATTTAAATTTAAAAATAAATTTAAAATCTGCTCAGGTTATTATTTGTAAATATAGTTTAATATCAAATAGTAACCATTTTTGATAATAATTTGCAGGATAAATCAAAATTACTTTTTGGAGAGATAGCATTAAAGCATAACATGACTGATGTATCGATTAATATATTAAACAACATTAATCTTAGTAATATTACAATATCCAATTGGTTGCATAAAATGAACTTGGAGGTGAAATGTAAACAGTCAAAAGTTATAAAATTCAACAAAGTTAGTATAATCAGTATAAATTAGAGAATATTAGCTGCTTTTTTATTTGTATATCTCAAAAAGTACTCAACAGATTTTAGTACAGTTTTCATTAATGAATTTGTCAATTATAAGGGATAGTTAGTCTTAGACCAATAGTTAATTAGGATTGTCAAAAATAATAAAAATGTAAAAACCAGTCTATCTGTACCTATATAAATAAAAATGAATTGTTGTTGTTTATCACATCACTTGAGAACGGCTAAACCGATTTGGCATTTTTTCTAATGTTTGTATTAGTCCAAAAAGGTGTTTATAGAAAGAACAACTAGAAAAGTTTCCTCAAAAATTGGCTAAAAACTGGAAAGTGCTGTTCTTATTTACTGACTACCTAAACTATGATAGCTGGAGAATTGACTTTTTTATGGCGCCATCATGTAGTGGTGCAATAAAAATGGATTTCCAACATTTACATTTTAAATGGGTGCTCACAGAAGGATTTTGTTATATGATTTTTGCTAATAAATGGTTGACATTTGTTACATCTTACAGAATATAATCTAATATGAATAGTAAAAATTAGTTTATAATTCTACTAGCTGAATAACTCTGCTTAGCCCGTTTGAAATTTTTTTGAGGCAAATCCTTTACAGGGTTTAATAAGAAGATTTAACAAATAAAATAACTTTTGTTTTAATCAATATTATAAATGTTTTCTATATATAATTTATTTATGTGGTAAACATATAATATTTGAAATCATAAATTTGGCACATAGGAGATTTGTTCCCGTGAACGAGATTATGATATATCATTAAGTAAATATTTTTTTTTACCACCCGAAAGTTTTTTCTTATAACGATCAATGATCTTTAACAATACATTTCAGAGGTGTACATAAATATTAAATATTAATGAATAAATATTTTAGTAAATATATACAAAAACATGTTTGGGTTATCACTTCCAGTGGAGAGGTCCCAGCGTTAGTCTAATATTTTATACTAAGTCATATTATAGTCTTCGGGTTTGAGTTGCCTTATGTCTTGAGAGTTATCAAGTAGTAAAGGGTCATAAGAAAAAATTTCCCAGTAAATTTTCAAAAACGCCGTGAAAAACAAAAAAAAATTAAGGAAAATGGAATTTTTACGCTAAATCTGTTTTCGAGAAAATTGATTTTGGTTTTTGGTGTAACTCTAAAACAAATAACCGTAGGGACATGACATTTTGACTGAATGTTTATATTAGCATTTTTAGCATTTTATGTACACCATAAAATATTTTGACTCTTTTTGAGCTGTTTACGGACATTGTCAGTTTTCAATTTTTTTAGTTTTTTAGTAGATATCAGTCAGTTAGGTCAAGTTCTTTCATATATTATATAGATTTATAATTCATGTTCATAGGTTCTATATTTATATTGATCTCGACAACTTAACAGTTAAATAAGGGAAATAAGTATATACAATAATTATAGCAGTTTCAATTTTTGTATTGAAATCATTAATTTCTCAAAATATTCAACAGTTGTAATTAAAGAATATGCAAATGCAACATGTCCCAAATCCTGATTATAACTGTATATAACTGTAATTAATATTTAAAAAAAGAAAACTGATAACTAGTTATAAACTTATAATATATACTAATATTATATTATAATATGTTCACAATTCCAATCACTTATTTTGTTTTTTTTAGAAATTCAATGATCTAGCAAATTTGCCATTAAACAATAATTTTATGGATGACATGAAGCCTCTATTATTAACAATCATAGGTAGCTTACAAGATTATTGTGGTAATACAGATATTGCTTCAAAATATTATGGCATGTTTTTTACTACTAAAGAAAGTAATAAATCTATTGATATTGAATGGCAATGTGTAATAGAAGATAATTTTAAATTGATTCCTCTACATTTGCACAAATGCTCCAACCGACAAACACAATTAAATACATTTTTAACAACATTAAATTGCAATGAAATATTAGAAAATGCTTGGCTTCAATGGGCAACATTAATTGAACACAATTTTAATCAGTTATCTATTAAAGATGTTAATATAGCGTTATCAGCTATTAAATGCTACATTATAGCATCTACGTTTACTACTAATATTAAATGCAATATTGTAATAGCCAGAGTAAGTATCAATTGGAAAGTTACAAATTATAATTATTTTTTACTAAATATCAATTGTTTTTATTCAGATTTTATGGCTTTTAACGTATGATGATAATAAGTATACATTATTACGCGCTTTTGAAAATTGTAATTTTATATTTTCTGATATATGGCTTCCTCAAATGCTAAATACCTTTGTAGAAAAAAATATTAAAGCCATTGATAAAATTATTTCGAAGGTAATACAATTTATTTTATTTTTTCAATATTGATCCTGTAATAGAAATTAAAATCTAAATGTATGATTAGATTTGAATTCAGTTTTAATATTATTTACCATACTATTGAATCTTATTTTATTGAATCTTATTTAATTTACTTTTGTAATATTATAGATTGGACAATGGTATCCACAACAAATGTATTTGACTCTGAATAGAATGTACCTCACTGAAAAAATGAATAAAACAATGGTAATATAAATTATAAATATTAGATAATATAGAATTATAGTATTTTTTATAATAAAATAAAACCATAAGTATTAATATAATTTTTCTTTAGGAAACTATGTCTGCAAATACACCGACAAGTATGTACATTATTTTTCACATTTACTACTTAAATTAATTTTTTTAATATGTTTTAACAATATTTTATTATTTATAAAGCAGATGATGTTCGAAAAAAAACATACCAAATGTTAAAAATTGATAAGATCAAACAAATGATGACTTTGATGCAGAAGTGTAATTTAGGTATAATTCAATTGGACTATTTTGTTGATCAGGTTAGTTTAATACAATTTATTATTTAGAATACCTTATTATTTATTTCTATCTTAATTGAATACTGTTAAATATTCTAATGTATAGTAAATTTTTAGACTTCATGAATTAGAACACTTTGATTTAAAATTCGATTGAATCTAAACTATGTAAAAAATAAATTTTTTAAATTATATATTGTCATTAATGTACCTACACAATAATTTTCTAACTATACAAATTGTTATAAGTTTCTATTATGTAAAGCAATCAACTAAGTGATACATTTCATATTATAACCTTATATTTATGTTTTTAATGTTATTTTCTCATACATACAAATCTTATAGAAAGAATAATAATGTTACTATTTGTTAAATAAATATATTTTGTTACAATTCAAGCTTTAAATAATTATTCCTGTATTTGTACTTGGAGTAACATATTATGATAAAATATCTGCAGTTTGAATATATGATGCTTGATTCTCTACTTATTTATTGACAATATTCATAAAACAACTTTAATATTAATTCAATTTTATATATCCATCATAATAATGATATATTAATAGTGTAGACAAAATAAAAATAATTAAACTTATATTAATCTTATTATATATTATTCAAAATTTTGAATGTATGTATTATAAATACTAGAATAGAAAATCAGTTTAAATGTTATGGTCCAGAAAACTATTATAGTATTTAAAATAAATTATTTTAATTTAATATTTTTTTTTTTACCACAGATAACTTCATTAGGAGAAAGTTGGGATGAAGAACTACGTCGAAAATTATATGAGTGCTTATACCTTAGTTATGATTTTGGATTTGAGAATAAAAATTTGAATGTACGAGTTCCAAGAAAAATTTCAAATTTTATTAAAACCATAGTTATTTCGTTTGTTGCTGAAGATGTGAACACAAGTATGTATTTATTAGTTATTACTTACCTATAATAAAATAATAAAATGAAAAAATCATTTCATTTAAATAATTGTAATTCAAATATAATAAATAAAAATATTATTCGTGGGGACTTAAAACTTTTTATATATTATACATTTTATCAAACGCAATATTATTTTCAAAACATTTAGAATGATTATAGGCTATTACTTATTTATACCATTAATTCATATTTTTACAACATTTGATATTCACTCGATTTCTCATGTAACAATTTTCTTATTTTATTGTAATTAAAAAACAAATGACTGTAGATACTTGAAAATTTCACTGAATATTTTGACTCATTTTGAGTTGCTTGCGGACAATTTCAAATTTCATTTTTTTCTTTTTTTTTTATGGTTATTGATTCGTTTTTTTTGTTGAAAATTTATTCAAGTCTCCTGATATAATGTTACAATAGCAGTTAAAAAATATTAAAAATACGTATGCATAATTTTTTTTATAATCATTTAAAGTTCAAATTTTGTCGAAATTTATCAAATTGAGAATTTACAAATTATTTAGTAGTTAAACATTTATAAAATGTTCAACTTTTATAGCTAAAATTTAAAAATTTAAAACAAAGTTCCATGGAAGTAGTTAATTAACTTCCATTCTGTTACCAAAAAATCTAAAAAATACATTAACACAGTTTATCTTTATAGTTATTTTAAGTTCGAATTTGGACGAAATTACATATCAAAAAATCAATAATAACTATTTTAGGTATTTTGTTATAATTGTATAATATAAAATATCCATACTGACAAAATCACCGCTCAGAATCGTTTTTCGTGTACAGTGATATGATATCATTGAATTCAAATTTAATACCATCCATCATATAGTGACTCTCTTGTAACCTATTGTACAACAGAGCAACATCCACTTACCCACCTTTTTTTATAATTTTTATATTTTTGTGACTGTCACACATTTGAACCTTTCGTTTTTGACTTCATTTATTTTATCATGTAAAATAGATCACTCGTACGGTGCCATTTTTCCCGTACTTTTCGTTTTATCTTTACTAGCTCCCTGATTTTCATAAGGTAGGCAATTTCATGATTACTTCTTGCTGGTATTTCAGGCGTTGCCAAATTTCCTGCGTTGATAACATTGTTAGTTAGTTGTCCAATAGTGCTAAAAAAAAGCATATAGATTAGGTCTAAAGAGGTCCTAGTTAGTTTTTTATTTGTAAGCGACACCTTTCGTTTTTTTTATAACATTTGAGCCTAACATGAGAAATACTGGTATGTGATCCGATGTTTGTTCTCATGAGTTATATTATTTCTACATAATTAGAGGATATACCTTTCATTATGAAGAAGTCTAGTAAATCTGGAATTTTGTTCTGGTCAGATGGCCAATATGTTGCTTTTCTTGTAGAAATTATTTCAGCATTAATATTGCTTACAGCTTTTAGTAGAGCACGTCCTTTAGGGATGATAAGTCTCGAAACCCCAATGGGTATAGTTAGGTTATAGTCTCCTTCAGCTATGAATCTAGCCCAATGTCAATTTTTTTAAAGATATTAGCTTATTATTACTGTGTTTCCATCATCATGAAATATTTTTTCTTTTTAGATTTATAAATTGTAAATTTAAAGTAATAATTTTATCTTAAGTTATAAAATTCCAATCTCACAAAATTTCTTAGAATAAAATGATTACCTTTTTTCTTTTTTCTTTACGATTTACGACTATTGAAGTTACCTATACTATATTGTATTTAATATTATCAAACCGATGAACAAAAACAAAAATAAATCAATTCCCATGGGAATGAATGTTTGATTGTCGCCCCTACTGAAAAATAAAAATAAGAATCATAATATTTTAGTTATTTAATTTAAAAATGTTTATCATCGTTTCATAATAAACAAGTAGGTATTAAAAAAGAATTACCATAACTGGAATGATAATAAAAAAGAAAAAAAATCAATCTAATATTAATTTAGAATCAACATTTCATTACATTAATTTAATTTAGAAATTGTGATTCTATCACAAATAGAAAAATAAGTATATTTTACTAGAAAATCCAAGCCTAATCATAGTTTATAAGTAAAAAGTACTATAATTAATAAATAATCTTATTGACTTGGCTATTAATTGTGTCCCGCTGCATTTTACTGCCACCGCGGCAGTGTTTGCGAACCTTTTTAGCCTTCTGATGTGTAAAATTAACATGTTTACAATGTTTTACCATAGTACAATTGCAAATGAAGAAAACATTTTTCGTTCCGGATCATTTATCAGAATGTTATCCATTCTTCAAGCAAAAGTTTTCGTCGGATTTCAGCTCTACTTCAGTTCCTACTATCAAACTGATGATAATACAACTAAGAAGATGGATCAAGCACATAGAAGACAAATCTAAATACCCCACGAGATTTATTCATCATTTTCGATGTCCCACAATCCACCAATTTGATTGGTCTGTAATAAGGATACCCAGTGACCATTATATCGACGTAATGATTAAAAAATAAATTTATAATATTTTTATTAAACGCTAATCAACTGTTCTAAAAATCAATTATAATATTGCAATACTTTTTGTTACTATTAATGTATTAGGATTCTTCCGGGGCTGTCAGAATCCATAATTTCAGTGGTCATGTACATCTTATTGACAAAAATGGCACTGTTGTTAAACAGTTGTCTATTCGAGGAACTGATGGTCATATATATACCTATAATGTTTCAAAAGGCCAGGCAATTGAATCCGAAGATAGAATTTTTCAATTATTCCGAGTAGCAAATAGTTATTTGCTTGATTTTAAAGTAAAGTAGTTTCTATAGTGAAGATTGCACATTTCATAATTAACTAATAATAACCTAACAATTTTACCAAATTGTACAAATTATTTTAGGAAACTGCTAAGAGATATTTAAAGTTCTCTATACCAAATACATTCACAATTGCCCCGAATATAAGAATGGTTGAAACTAAAAAGAACTCAATATTTTCACTCTTTGAAATATACACGAAAATGAATAAGAAGCCTGATAAGCCAGAAGCGTCATGGATTCATGAAGATATTGATTTTTGGTTTTCAGTATTGAATACATGTATTATTGTAAGTCAAATATATCATATATTTTTTTAAACTTTAGTAAAATAAAAATGTCTTGTTTGATGTGTGTGTTGTATAGACTGAGAGAACTAAGCCTTTAACGGAATGCCTAATTGCAGTAGGCAACAAATATGGCTCTGATGAAGTGTTGAAGAATTGGGTTTCATCGATATACCCATTGCAATCGGATTATTGGACATTTCGCAAAACTGTAAGTGATATTCTTAGAATATGATTTTATACTGAAACTATACCTATAATTATTTTAAAAATATAATTGTCATAAATATAATTGTCTTTAATATTATCTTTAACGAACATTGTTTTTAGTTTGTTGAACATTACTCACTACTTTGTTTCTTTGAGTATGCATTTAACCTTATCAAATTGACGCCCGAGATGCTGAATATTGACAAAAGCAATGGAGTGGCTGTTGCTTTATACTATACATTTAATATGAGTGAAGTTCATGGTTAGTATTTCTGTTAACTCAACATTTTGGAAACATTTGTGGTTTAGCATTAAAAAACAATATTTATATCATTGCAGGAAACTTAGTTCAAAATCATATAATACCTTTTCGTCTAACACCAAATTTGACAAAGTTTATTACGCCTTATCGTAAATATCAAATGATAAATTGCTTAACTGTAACTGGCCATTGTTTAACCAACAGTATTGACGATATTAGTGTTGTAATAAAATTATTATTGAAGGATGAATTTATGGCTAATTATAATATTGTAAGTAATTCAATGACTTTTATACTTTCGAGTATATTCTACAATATATTATTAAGTATTTAGTACTAATTCAACACTAATACTTCTTCCCAATATTATTTTAATATTAACATTAATTTATTTTGATTACATACAATATTATATTTGTATAATAATGATTGAATATTATATTATATGTATATGAAAACAATCGGTTAAATTATTTTTAGTGGGAGGTTATTTATAACACTAATAATATTAAAATTAATGAAAATGTAGTTTTCAACATGTTGTAATAATACAACAAAATAATTAAGCCAAATTATTATTGACACATTAATTAATTTGTATTTCCATTTAACTAGATTTTAATTTTTTTTTACTGTTTAACTGCTGTAAATAAATATATCTCCATTGTTATAAACATTCTAATACTATCTTATATTGTGTATTAACTATTAAGTATACTGAAAAATGAATTACAGAATTGTATTCATGTACTATTGTGATTTATTTTAGAAAACTCACAAGAAAATATCAAGGAATGAAGTACACATTTTTGAAATAGTTGATGAAAACTTGAAGTATATCTTGAAAAATTTCAACAAACTAAAAAATTCTTCAATACACAATCCAGTAATACTACTAAAATAATAATATTATTATGTTAACAACTGTTTTTATTTTATTAAAATTATTTCTATTATACTTTCAGATTCCTGATCTCCTATACCAAGCTTTCCATAAAGAATTAATATGTTATGAAAGTCCAACATGGCGTGCCTGGTTGTAAAGAACTTACTAAAGATGTGTTTGTTTTGATTATAATAACTTTTGTATTGTCCTTTTTATTATTATGAATCTTACATTATTATTATTTTTTTTTTTTAAAGACTGTTAATCGTAAACTTTTTATAAATGTCATTTGCATAAAATACTTTTACGATTGTAATATTTTATAACAAACTTAATTTTTGAACAAACATTTATACATTTATTAAATATAATCTCATTTATTATAGCTAATATATGAATCTTTACTATCGAAATATATTTTAAAGTTCAAGTATTATATTGTTAAAATCAAATTTACAATTATAATTGTTCGTGTTTATTAAATGATAGTAGAATTATAATAGACCCGATTTTTTATTCACAATAATAAAGCTACAGTTGTAATTAAATTTACTAAATATTTATTTATATTAATAACTAAATCATGACGATTTTAGTGTCAAATTATATCTACAAACTTATGTTATTTTCTAAATATTATACGATTTCCATATTATTTTCTTGTATTGAAACCAATTAAAGAGTAAATAATTAAATCATTTATAACAACAATCAAGACGACGTTGCGGGTGCATGTGTTGGTTCCATCTTACACACTTACGACATAGTCAAAACACGTTTATGCAGTCTGCGAGTAGAACTCGCTCAATTTTGGTTTTAGAATAAAAATACGTATTATAAAATTGAAATATAAGAATATTTCAGTGAAAAACGGTGTTTTTTAAAAATAAAATGTTTTTTAAAAGTTACAGGTCGTTTAAAAATGTTGAATCAGTTGTTATTTCTAAGTAATATATTGAGTGTTATATGTTGAATAATGAAAAAACGTACTATGCTCTTCAAAATATTGTCATCTTTTCATTTTAAAATAGGTATTTTTACTTTAGAAGCAAAATTGAGTTTGTTCTAATCAGACTACGTAAACGCGATTTACCTTTATTGTACATGTGTAAGACTGAGACACACATCCTCTTAAGTTAGTTAACCATATTTCTTAACTCTTAGGAGTCATAAAATTAATAAGTTTTATTAGAACTTACACAAGGAGAAATTTATTTTAATATATTAGTTACTATTATTAGTTCTTGAGTACTTAATGATATTAAATAAATTTGTTTTTTATGTCAAACAAGGTCGTTTATACGCTAAGTAGAAGCAGATTAAATTAAGTTATGTCTCTTTAACATTCAGAGTAGTAAAATTGAATGACTCATTAAAATTGGATGTTGGATACATTTTTACGAAGATATCACTGTTTTTATATTTTTATTTATTATTTTATTTTAACAAATAAAATTAGTAATAAAATTTAAAATAAATTATGATAAAATATCTGTATTAACAAAAATAAATAGTAAATGATTTAAAGTTATAATATAAATATTTTTAAGTCGTAAACAACAAGTATTTAAATTTTAATACATTATTAGATAATAGTCATAATGTTTAAATATTTAATTTTAATTATTTTTAAAACTATCCTATGGTATTTGTGTCAAGTTCGTCATTTGATGTTACTTTCCTTTGTACAAATTCTTCTTTTGTGGAATGCAATATTTTTGAATTATTAGTTGAAATTGCAATTTCAGTCAATTTTCTATAAGTAGAGTGATCCAGCATATTGTGTTTTGACATGTATCTGCGAATTCAAAACATAAATAAATAAAAGATTTATTTTAATAATTTAATTTTCTTTGTAATAGAGCATTAATATAATATAAATCGTAACTTCTTGGCCAGACTACTTATTTACTTCAACATTTACTGTATATGAGTTGTGAGGGCACTAAATTAAAGTGGATAGTTCTTTCTTCAGCTTGTGCCAAAGTATTTTTTAAGCGCCTACAGCTGACATAATACAAATGTCTAAAGAGGACGGCACACAAACATGGCTGCATGTTATTTTTTCGTCTTACAAACATAACACATTTTCATTTAAAGAACCATATTGGCATTATTACTTTTAAATTGTATAGTGAGTTAACCTATGATTAAACTTAAACGAAAAAGAACATTATGAGTATTTGTATCTACGTTGTAAGAACATTTTAGTATTTAAGTGGTTAAAAGTATATTCAAATCACAATATTTAATATTTTACATTAATATACTCACAACTCACTAAAGTGTAAATTTAAATATTGCATAAAAACATAAACATAGATCACGTTGTTATTTTTAAATTAAATAATAGGTAATTTACTGTGATATTAAAGCTAACAACATAAAATTAGTTCTGCTAAAAGCAATATATATATACTATATTGTATATTTGTAAGACTAAAACAACATGTGAGGGTGTGATGTACTGACAGACTGTTACACTTGCCTCATGGACGGGATGACTTGTTTCTTGGAAAGTAAGACTTCAACAATCTCTTCATGGGCTGTATTCAATCTATGCAACATGTCAAGCGCCATCTGATGAGCTGGTGAATAAAGTGATTCCAAAGATAATAATAAACAAGCCTGAAATAAAACGGCAATTCTAAATTAATGCACAACTTGCTCTATAAAACTTTTGAATATGAAAAAAAAAAATAGAAATTGAACTTTTGTTCAACAAATTACACATTCAAATTTACCAGTGGCTTTGAGTCGATAACAATATGGTATTGCACCATCTGATGCAGCTGATAATACATTTTATTGATTACTAGACAGTTTATGAGCAATTCATAAAGAAAGTGTTCAATAGTTATTTTGTTATCTGTTAGCGACCGTATGTATTCAACTAATATTGAAACTGTAAATTTTTTATCTTCTACAACACAATGATAATCAAATATTTTAATGCTTTATAATTTAGACCAATACAATATTATTTTTTTAGATGAATATTAAAGAAAAGAATGTCATAAGCTTAAATAAATATTTTAATAATACAGATTTTTAAATGATTACGCACCTTTAGTATTTTCTAATTTATCTACTAATTTTACAAACACATGCATGTAAACATCCAACTGTTCTATAACGACTTTACATTGCAATGATTCAGCAACAATCATATAGTCATTAGGTAATGGACTGGTGTTCATAATCTGATTGTTGAGGTGTTTCTTGTAGACAATATTCAAATGATCAAAAACATTACCTATTTCAATCAAATTACTTCTTTTTTGTAAAATCATATGTTGTAATACCTAAATTAAAAACAAATATAATATAATGTCTGTAGCCTTAATAATAATAATAATAAATACACTTGTAAAGTTATAAATATATAACTTAAGCAATTGTTTGTCTTTAGCGTACAATAATATTGGGCATAATATATTATGCTGCAAACATTTATAATACAATTATTTGGTTTTTAAATAATTATTTTTAAAATATGAGGTATATAAATAATTAAATACATACATTAATAGGTCTTATTTAATACTATTTAATTTCTGTGAATTATTATAACATAACATATCAGTTAATAATTTAAAATACTGTCAGTTTTTTCTTAATAAAAAAAACATTGATCAATTGGAAGTTGGGACTTGACACATCCACTTATTGATCTAGATCAGGGTTCTAGGGTTCTCCAAGCTAATTAGAATTTTTTAGTACGAAAAATAATTTTTAAAAAATATCTTCAACTTCATTACCTCTCTATTTAAACAATTTTTGCACATGATGCCAAAGTGTATCACATATTTGATCTACCGTTAAAAGTTTGGAGACCTTTGATCTAGATAATTAAAAGTATCTCATATATTTAAAAGTATTTACACATTGTTCTTCAGTCTTTTTTAACTATACAAAGTCGAATTCAGTATTATTATTAATTATTATTATATTTTGTACAAACTAACCATATTTCCCAGTTAACAAAAAATTAAAAACTACAATGTACATTTATATATTTAAACATAAGTATTAATAATAATACCTCCAAAGTGATATCTTTTGATTTTGGACGTAAAAGAAGAAAATCAATAAGTGAACATTTATCCATAATTATTCTGGATACAACTGCTAAGTTTAGTTTGAAATGCCTGTAAATAAAATTTAAAATGTCAGATAATTCAACTAAACTTAATGCATAAATAAATGAAAATGTATATTATATAATGCATATTATTGAGTATCAGAAGCAAATTAAAAAATGTATAGAAAACTGTAGTTTTTAAGCCATTTCCTCAAAAGGAGAGTCTTGGCATAACTTTAAGGACAGTAAGTTTATGTCCCGTGACCAAATATTTATTTTAACAAGGGTTAGGGTTGGAGGGTTTTAAGTTTCTTATGTAATAGCTAAGGCTGCCACCAGATATGACCAGATTTTACCAGATTAAGCTAAGTCTGAACTTATAAGACTCAACTGTACCCAAACTTTATAAATTTTCAGAGTATATATTTTATAAATTTTTCAACTTTTTAGTGTAAAATTAAGTAAAACGAAATATTGTCTCATGAAATTTTATTTAGATAAATTTAATGTCCACAAATCACAAGTATAAAATAGTTCAGTTAAACATAATCTTGGTTTTATGTTTTTGTATGTTTAGAATAAATAGTACAGCCCAAAGATGATATTCTTCACTAATAACTAATAAGCAAGGCTTATCGGAACTTTATACGCTAAAAAGAACTCAAATATGGGCAAACATATGTGTTAAAAACATCATAATATAAAATAAAAATTTAGAAAATATGAAAAATATTTAATTTATTGAAGAAAATATATGTATATAATATATGTGATAACTGATGGTGCTTTTTAAAAAAAAAATTTAACTTTCGGTACAATTTTTTCGATAAAAAATTTGTTCATGTATTACTTTAGAATTCCATATGGAGACCATGCGAAGCGCATGTCACGTGAATCAATTTTTAGTATAAAGATAAACGATCTTCCACTCTTAACCATAATATAGGGCACCACATACAATAGCATTAAAAGGGAGCATTTCAAAAATAGCTGTTGATGAATTAGGTAATTAATTTTTAATTAATTGGTAGTTATATACTAATATTTTTTGTTGTACTATAAATTTCTAAAAAAAAAAATTATTTTCACTAAATACATGAAATATGCATATAAATGTTCTAAAACCTAAAATATGCAAATTCATACAATAAACAATGAAATATGCAAAGTTATGCAATAAAAATGTTTGTATATACAAAATACGTACAATGGGTCAAATTTGTATCAAATCAGAATTGAAGTATGCACTTTCTAAACAAATATGCAAATGCCCAAAGTTTAGAGTCTTGCTAATAAGTAATAACTAACCGTCACCGATCACTGATGAGTTATTAAAGATATTTTTGATGGAATTTATGAACTTCTTTAAATATTAAAACACGTACTAAATTGATTTATGAAATACAATTTTTAAAAAAAACAATTTTTATTAAACTTTTACAGACATTGTTTGTTAAAATAGTTTTTAGGGTATTTCTGGGTAGTTTTTAAAATACTTAAATACAAGCTCTAGTACAGGTGCATGAGAGCATAACTAATCACCATCAGAAAAAAAATTATTTAATAATTAAACTATTTTGTCACGGTTATAATGGTTTATTAGTAAGAAAAAAAAGTGAAATTTATCATTCTTAATATATTTTTATTTCCATAAACATAGAAAATAGTTCAAAATATTCTAAACAAAGTAATGAAAGTTTTCATCTTACTTAATATTAAAATTGTAGATACTATCTGTGATACAATTTTTTCAATTTACTTCAATTTAATTAATAATCCCAAAAGGGTATCTATTCCAAATAGATGTAACAGAATTTGTAAGTGTTTGCATTACACATAGCTTTTATTAAATATTGTTTAACATTATTTATAAAAGGCCTTCAATCCTTTGCATTACTTAGAAATTATTTTATAGTTGTTGTATTAAGTACAATGTTACTGGAGCTCAAATTATAAATGGTAAATTGGGTACTTAATTATCACTTGGATATGATATCAAAGAACAATAACTTACTATTTATATTGAAAAGAAGGCAATTACCAATATGTAAATCATATGCTATGATGATTAATAATAAATCACAAAAGGATACTTTATATTCAGTTGGTATATATGTCAAATACTTATTTTGCTCATGGTTTAGTAAATTATATGTGATATTTTGTGGCTATATCAACATTGGCAGTTACGGTACTAATTAAACATTTTGTCAAAAACATAATATATAAATACATTTTAGATAAATAATTTAAGTTAAACATTTTTAACTAATCATCATTATTATTATAATATGTTATCAGTTATATTAATTTATATTTTCAATGACATTATTATAAGTATGATAATTCCACTGTTTTATTATATTATATATAAAATAGATGCTTTAAAGGTTTGTTATAGTATATAAATTATTCACTTTTTTGTGATGTATTCATTCGTACTAAGCTTTTGTGCAAAAAAGTTTGACCCGGTCCAATAAATATTTACTATTTACTACTTTTTATTAAGCATAAAAGATTTATATAGCACCAATATAATATAACTTTATTTTGATAGAACTAAATTATTTTATATAAAAAATTAAAAACCAAAACCAAAAACTGTGAAGTACTAGACAAACTAAAAATTGTAATATAAAATTAAGTACATACCAGAGATAACCTAATTTAGCATCTATTATTATGTTTGGTTGAAATGAAATGCAAATACTTGAATCTGTGATAAAATATTAAAGAACTTTAGGATCAATTTATTTCTTATAATAATATATAATTAGTATAACAATTTCATATAATATAGCAAAACTATTTATAAATATTTTTATATGAATGACCAGTTTAAAAAATAGGTTACTAAGTTTAGGTGCAGAATGATTTTTATTTGTACAATAATAAAAATATCATAATTGGAAGTAAAAATTACTTTTTTAATTGTAGTAAAGAATATATTTAGAAATAAATACGTATAGTACCTAAGTTTGTAATCATTTTTTTTTCAATTCAGAAGAGTGAAATAGAAAAAACTACAGCATATAACATTTTTTTCTATCGGTGATTTTAAATATTTATTGGCTGTAATTTATAAGTTATAATACCTTATAACTAAGATTACATAATATAGGACTTCATCCTAAAAATACCTTTTTAATCTAGGTATTAATAAATTTAAGTACCGATGATTTTAAATTATTATTTAAATTAATTTAAAAAATTAACAAAAGAATAATATTTCTACAACTGTAAAGTGGGCAAGATATACCAAATATTTTATATAGTGACCCAAATATTTATTTTGCTATAAAACTTAAAGATATAGTGAATATAATTAAATTTCAAATTGCTTTATATTTTAATTATAAAAAGGATACATAGATGAGAAACATAGTGTGATCCTCCTTCTCTTGGAACTGTTCTTTTAATTGATAGATCATCTAAGATAGGTAAATAATGTGATATTGTATGTTCTTTTGCAGCTTCCATATATATGTCGAATACAGAAGAAGACTAGACAATACAAATTATATGTTATAGAATAATATACTATATTCATAAATACCACAAGTTTAAAGATAATTAACCTTTGTTTGTTGGTAATGAACGACAATCAAATTATCAACTACATTAATCAACAATTTACCATTGTGTGTCAATCGTAGAATATGTGATTTTTTAAACGTCATCATTCTGCAATAGAAACAAAAATATTTTATTAGTAAAACATAAAATATGCAGCATATATGCAATATATACAGATAATTAAATTTTTATACACTATACTTGTTTAATGTATAAACTATTATTTCATTGCGACTTTGACTTGTTGGTAAAACTAATATCCTGAGTGTGTTGTACACAATTGTCATTACAATATTTCGTTCACTAATTGATTGATTTGGTATATTAAGAGTAATATCTAAATCAACTAGAAAAAAATAAAAAAAAACTATTATCATTATTATTACTTAAATTATTTTGGCAATACCTTCTAATTTTGTCAGTTTGTTTATATTTCCAGGTAAAATATGAAGGGGTTGAAAATCTCCAAAAGAATTCATAGACAGTAGTAATATTTTTGAGTGATTTGAGTAAATAAACCAATTCACATGCAAATTAATAGATTTTGAAAAAACTATGCGTTGCTTAGGTCCTTGGCCTTCAACCTAAATAAAGAAATTACACAATCATGATTTAAATAAGTTTAAAGTATTAGAGAGTTTAATTTACCTGGTATAATTCTACACCTTTATCACTAATTAAAAGTATTTCGTTGTTACCAGTCCAAATAAAGCCCAACAATTTGGCACCTTTGAATTTACAATACAAAAAATAAGGACTTTGTAATGTATTTTCTTTAATATCCATTAATTCCTATAAATGATAACTATTATGTAATAAATTACAACAAAAATACCAGTACTATAATAAAATATATCTAACAATAATACAATTTGACAAATTTAATATTTCAATATTTAATTATTTATACTGTCATTTATTCATTATTTCAAACCTATAAAACTAAATTGTAAAATTATATAATAAAGAAATAAAGCCTATTTTATTAATAACTTAGAAAGTTGCTTTATATGAAGTTTGAACTATGAAACTGTAGTATCAACTATATTTAAATTAATTTTCAATACCTAATACTGAAGAATTTAATTTTTATATAATCATAACAATGGTTGAAACATTATCATAAATTTAGAATACAACTAATACTTTTGCATGAATATTTAACTAAACATTAAAAACAAATAAACCTACCTAAGTGCTAACATTTAATAATTTACATTTTTTTTTTTTTTTTTGGAGAAAACCATAATATTACATAAATTATTTTTATTTATATTATAATTATTATATTATATCTATATATAATACGCTTATACAGCTCTATTATGACATAATGCAGCAAATAATAAAAATCAAATATATTAAGATTTTCAACAAAATAAATTGAAAATGTAAATTGTGTTTGTTATGGTTTAATAACAATAACCATTATATTATATATACTATACACATTCTATTTTTACCTAACTATTCAAAGTCAATTACAATGTCAACATATTACATTAATATTATGATTAAATAAATACAAAAACTTACCACGGATAATGCTGTTCTCATCATTGTTAATATTTTACAGTCCAGGGACATTTTTATTGAAGATACTGGTCCACGATCTTCTATTTTAAACACCATATTTTCTCTATAGCGAGTGCTTGATGTTACAATTATTTCAGTCAACTCACCAGAATGAACAGTAATTATCTAAAATAGTGTAGGTACGCATAAATAGTAATAAATAATAAATAATTGGTATTTACAGTTTTACAACTATTATAGGAAAAACGTTTATTAAATATTATTATCAATTTAACAACAATATTAAATCATAAATGAATATCAATACTTCAAAATTAAAATCTTATTTAATCAAATGTTTATGTATTGCCAATGTTTTGTTTACCTGTCCAGTTATCTCATCGTAAAACACATTTGTTGTTTTGCTTACACTTGCAGGAACAAACTGAATGGGATCATCATTCAGTTGAAGACAGTTATCATCATCCATAATTAAAATTAAAACAGCTAACCGAATTATTATATTCACTATTTAAATATTTAATCTGGAAATATTAACAGATTGATTAAAAACAGAATAGTCATGGATTTTATAGTACCTATTTTTCTGAATGGCCAAATTATAAACAAATTGTTGTACCTTCCTCTCCTCATTTAACCATTTCAAAGATGGTAAGATAAAATAAGTCTGAGTATAGTTTGCTTACATATTATTAAATATTGATATTGATACAATATTGGAACAATGGTGTTACAGACCTGTATACTACACTAGATAAGGAACTCATCATCAAATTCATTTTGTAGACAAATTTACATTTTTATGTAAATGTTCAATATTTCAGTATGTTACCTACCTAAATAATAAAGTAGTAGGTAATTAGTAATTTTTACATCCATAGACATTTTGCCAACCCAAAATATAATGGACAAGCTTCAGTTATTTTGTATTTCGTTTTATTCAGAGTTCCTAATCTAGTATAATATAAACATCTGTGACTGGTGTACATACATTATTATTTTTATCATGATAATTTAAATGTCACCAATAATATGCTGTTGTTTGGTAAATAATTCAATAGAATATTTGAGTACAACAAATAAAACATTTCGTAAAAATGTATTTGAATGTTGTTTGGTGAACATATACTTTATAAGTTATGACTTATGCTTAGATTGGTGACTAAGAAATATTTATTAGACAGATTTTTTTTAAAAAAAAAAACAAAAAAAATTATCAAAAATTTCACTTAACATTGAACAATGCAGAATGTTTATCAATCATCACACAAAACACGAGCAATTTTTTTTTTCTTAATAACCCACAGTGATAGGGAATGTAGACACTGTTGATTTATCAGTGAACATTTTACACAAAATTCCTACCTCGGGCGGCGGATGACAAATACGATCGACTTTAGTGCGAGCCACGGGTAGCCAAACACCAAAACGGTTGATGGACTATACATCTACACATCGACAGCGGTCGTCGGTGGAAAGTCATATTATTTGTCAACGTTATGAGATAAAATTCAACTTACGTTCTGCAGCAAAATATACAGGACACTGAACTTAAAATCATCTACACGGTCACACGGACATTGGCGGGGGCATCGACAGATAGGTATGAGACGTTAGTTTTTCACATAACTCGCGTACGAGTACTGAGTAGTGTCTCATTAATGTATGAGCAGACTACCTACGTAGAAACAAGAATACAAATTGGCCAAATCTCAAGCTTGAAAATCGTAAAAACTAATTTAGGTACCTAATATAAGTATTTAAGTAATTAATTTCTATACTCCGTCCCACGAGAGAGTGCGACTAGGCGACGACAAGACTGTAACTATTATTATTAATATTATTAATTTTACAAGCAACGTATTAAAAAAATTTTCAATTCAAAAAACTGATAATTACCTATTATTTTGATTGTTTGATTGAAGTTAATCTGATAACGATAAACGACTGGACTTCCTACGATGTTGTTAAGTACGTCTTGTTCTGGCCAGTCAAGCTTTTTAAACCAGCCCACCTAGCCGACTTATGTTTTGATCTTCAACTCCGAGATCCTACTATGATATCCTAAGTTGTGTGTCGGTGGCTTTTTAAATAGCCAACTGCTGTAACCAAAAAAAGCGTATTCCTACGGGCTACGGGAGATCATCGTGTTAAGTATTTACTATTTACTAAAATAATCGTTTTTATTCAATTAGTATTTTTTTTTATTCTTAGATTATCGACGATTCGATTATTGTATATAGGCAAGAATTTGGTTGGAAATTATTATTTACATCGGCAAATTTCTTTGTATTTACAAGCTATGGTCACACCATTTGTCTACATAATATATATTATTATTATGACAGTAATTTTTACTGTAGTGATTTGTATTAGAATTTAGAATTACTTAGTAAGTAGTAGTCATTAGTCAGTACTGCATTTAACACAATAATAATAATAAAATTATATTATTAATTATTATAATATTATTAGGTAGGTATTATAAAATTATAATAATATCTACTATCTACATTCTACAAACTACAATAATTGTATTATCAAATAATATTGTTATTTTCTTATGATAAGAAATACAGATTAGTTCAAACGAAACGTTTCATTTTGCTATGAACTGTTTTATTTTGAAACGTTTCAAAACGTAATGTACCCATCGGCCATCACCAAAAACTGAAAAACTTTCATATTATGCAAGCATTTTTAATTCAGTATACTTTCAATTGGTAACTACTATATTTTTTGAAGGATTCTGTTAAAGCTTTTTTTTTCTGAACATTTTGACGGTCAAACTTATGAGGAATCTTGTTACCGTAACAAAAATCATGGAGAGATTTCAAGCTCGTTATCCACCTTTTTGCGCCGCACACAAAAATATTTACCGTATAGAATTTTACAGGGAGATTTCACATTTTTTGTCCACGAATTCCCCCCTTATTTTTCTTCTATAAATCTTTACGAATACTCAGAAATAGCTTTGTTATGTTTGCAGACATTTAATTCATTCCCGAATATCAACAAAGATAATAATAAATTTGCTAGGCATATAAGTAGTTGACCATAATAATAATAATAGTCGTATGTGGTGTTATATTAAACTGCAAGAGGGATGTTATGAAATTAAAGATATTAAGCATTGAGTTATGGAACAAATAAATATTTATAATGAAAAATTCAAAACCCGGTTAACATTTGACATTTCGGTTTATGATAATGATTTCAGATCATATATAAAATGTAATGGAATACTATACTTTGACATTTTACATAGCATCCCTCTTGACAATAAAAAAAATCTATTATTTCGTAATTTGTGTTCTGTATTTGAAATAGTTAAATCAGTTTTATAATAAGGTTTGATGGGGGAAAAAAAAATTGATGTGTACACAGTAAATATTTTTGAGTACATTTCTGCGAGCGGCTTTGCCTTCATGACGCGGTTAGATTTTAGGTGTCAATAATATAACATTAACATTAAGGTGATAGTAAGAAATCATATTGAGAAATACAGAAAATGAGAAAACTTAAATATACAAAAAAAATGTCAAGGGGGGGTCTATCCCCCCCCCGTAATTACACCACTGTGACACAGTTAAGACTAACAGACTCCTGTTTATATAATTATTTTTCAGAAATAAAATATTTCGTGATCTTTCGTAATTACTAGAAAAAATTATTTAAAAAACCTAAATAAATAATCTGTATTTTAGAGGTATTCTGAATATGATTGAATAATTAAATGATTTATATTCAATAAATACGATTCAACGTTCAAATCTTCATATTTAGGAAGAAGTATCCTGTGCTTACACCTACGTCCATTACTTTTATGGTATGAAATAAAAAATAATATCGATTATCATTTTATAAATCATTCGTGACTGAAAAAAAAAAATTTGTGTGAGACGGATTTTCGGTTAGTCGAACGTTAAGACTACTCCGGTGCGCGGCCCGGTGAAAGACCACTTAATGCACAGTGAAGCAATTAATGGATTATCCATATTAGAAATTATATCTGTTTAAAAACATGAAACTAGCTAGAACTAGTGCCTGCCGTACCGCTGATTTGACGTCGACTACTGCGAGCATCTCACAAATATCAGGTGTTGGTATGGATGTATATATACATAGCAGATCGGTAATGGTAATAACAAGTTAGAACCAACCTTTCAGTCACTGTCCTTAGTCGTGGAGCCGGCGGCCTAAACACCACGTCGTTCTCGCTACCGATCACACACCTCCTTACCACGGTTGGGCATATTATTACATATTAGGAATTTCATACCGACTATAAAGTCTGGTTATAATGTGTTTTTTTTATCAATTTCTATACTTGATAGATTTTTAAAACTATTTTGACTCGTTTTGGGCTGTTTACGGACCTTTAAAATTTTTTTAGTTTTTTCTATCTATAATTGCCAATAAAATTTTACTTGTTGAGTTAAAATGCATGATTCAAATTTTACACCATCCATTACAAGTGAACCATTTGTAACCTTCTGCACAGCAGAGTGACACTTACTTGCCCCACTTTTTTATTTATGATTATTTCATATAAATGTATAGATAAATTAATTAATTAATATAAAAAAAATAAAAATAATTTTAATTTAACTTGGCTTTTGTTTATGACTTGTCTGACTTGATGATTATGTTGAAATTCTGCCCAAGGAATACTATCTGCAGGTATCAGTATGATCATACTTAAAAAAAATTTGGGTGTAACTTCTACTTGACTCCTTTTGCAGATATTGCTACAGTGGCAAATCTAGGATTTTGTTATGTAGGGGGGGGACAAACATGTTTTTATTACTCATAAGTTTACATCACTCTACATTCCAACACATCTGATTGGCCATGTGGGAGGTTCCTCTTGCTCCCCATAAATCTGCCAGTCACTAGTAACTAATATACATATTTGCCCCAAATAATAATGATACAATTCCATGTTCACAATAATATTGCTTTATATTACTTATCAATAAAAATACATTCTACTATAACATAGGTAGTGTTTATGTAATGCAAAAATATTAAAATATTTTTAGTATAAAAACCTTTAACTTTTAAAATATCATTAATTTTTGGTTAGGAAATCGTTAATTATTGTTATATCTTTTAACAAACACAATTATCATTAATTTAAATACATTAATAAAATATATATAATAAGCAATAAGTCTTTTTTTGTCATGTACTAAAAGTATTTTAACTTTGGTTTAACTACGTAAAAATAAAACAACTAGTTTTAATCGTCCATAGGACAAATCAGATCACCAATACTCAGTTCATTGTTATGCTTTTTCCTCTTCAATGAAAATTGTGATTTTTTTTGAATCTAAATCATAACAAAAATTAATATTATGTAGTCTTCTAATGGTTAAAATAAAATGTATACATTATTATGAAAATATGATATGATTTTTTAAAATTATTATTATCACTTACTTTAGTCTTAGATGATATTGTCAGAGGCCTATACTTTGGTTTGCACTGATCATCTCTTTTTTTTTGATTTAAATCTCTTCCTATCAACATGCTGAACTGTATGCTTAAATGACGTCTCAGCAATGTTTTGCTCTGTTGTATGAATAAAATGTCAGCTAGAAGCTCAGAAGTAAATCTGTCATCATATACTATTAGTCCACCATGAACACCTAAATTATAACAAATAAATACTTTTTAATAATGTACAAAAAATACTAAGGTAAGTGTTTAAATAACGAATTAAGTTTTTTAAATGGAAACTTGATTGAAAACATTTGAAACATAATATATAAAATATTCACCAGAACCCCTTAAATTAGATGCATATTCAGCCAAATTGACACTACAAAGCCATTCCATTACTCTATGTGTTGTCCATAGTGATAAATTACAATCATCATCATTTTTGTTAGTATTAGACCGACGGATCAAACATTCAGGATCAAAATTATTCTTTCTCAACACCTATAGGTACATAACATAATATACCCAGTATTTATTTATCATATTTCAATACAAGTATTAAATTAACTATTAAACTAACCTTTATTCCATATCGGAGACTAGAGAAATGTAAATCTGAATTTTCAAATGGCATCATTAGAAAATCGTCTTTGGTGAGTCTGTTTAAAAGGGTACCATTTATAGCTGCCAGAGAAAATGGTTCTTTATACTGTGGAAGACCTATGTCATCTAACCATTGTAGTACCCAAGACGTATTTAAATATCTTGCTTTAGCCAGATATTTGTCTTCATCAAATAATTTATTTGGATCTTTTTCAAATTGAATGGCTAAAATTAGCTTTTTTCTATGTAACCAATGCTAAAAATTTAAAACAATTGCTAATTAGTTCAAACAATATATATATATATATATTAGCATATGGTTACAAGTACAGGACAAATGTAAATTAAATATTGTTCAATTTAATTCATTATTAAGTAAATTACTTAATAATATAATTAATTAAAACAAACAAATCTTTAGTCCGTGGTATATTGTTATAGATATTTTAGATAATTAATTCATATAATTTTGATATTATATATTTTTTTAGCTATAATTTTTTTTTTCATTGCCATAATAATTATTAGAATATTTTACAATTTTACTGCCTCTCATAATTTATAGTTAATTGTATTGTATTTACTGTTTTCTTCTTTTAGATTAGACTGGGGTTTTTCTTACTGTGATTATTGTAATCACTTATCTACATAAAATAATTTCTTACATGGTTACTTTGAGTGTAGCGAGATTGAGAAGCCTTAACTGCAGGTTATTTATTTTAGTGGTTATTGATTATTTTCTATAATATTAATTTAACATAATATAGTTTATACTTGTATGATTTATAAATATAATTTATATAGCATAAACAGTTTTAACTAATGTTTAATGTAAGTATTAACGTGATTATTTTAACTTACTTTAAATTTAAATTTTTCATCAATCTCACTGATGGAAGAAGAAATCAATTCTTTTCCAGAAGTAGGCCATAATTTTGATCCTTCTAAAACATAATCAATACCTTGTTCAGCAAACCAATCTCGTAACTGTTGACGATTTAGCTCACTAAATAGTAAATTTGAACTAAAACATTCAAAATAAATGTGAATATTTTATGTTTATTTTTAGTTCATAAAAACTGTGATCCTTACTTTTGAAAAGAATAAATTTTGGTACTGGAAAAGAGACTTGAACTATTTTCTAATATTTGTTCATTTTGGCAGTCGTGTTTTGAATCAACTAAACAATAAGAAAATTTAATAAAAATATGAAGAAAAAAATTAATAGTTAGAATATTTTATACATTTGACAAATTATATTTTAAAACAAATTTAACTAAGCTCAACACGGAACAATATTTTAATAATTTTGTAACTATCGCTTTTCGAATTTGAAATTAAAAGATTATTCTTAAACTTTTAAAAGAATTATGAATGTAACATGATATGATTTTAGATAATAGTATTCACAATTAATTCAATGGTTATAATCAAAATTTATACTAAACACTCAGTTACCTAAATTTGGCGCTGAAGAACATTTGTCAAACTGTGATTTTCTGTTCATTAAATTTGCACATGATTCAGTAATATCATTTAATAACTCATTATTAATATTCTGGTTTTCATTTTTCTTTTTTGAAATATTATGTCGAGGCAAACTACAATAAAAACGTGATCCGTGGTTTTTTGAACGTTGAAACTGAGAGTTCTAAACAAAATAGTAATATAATACCAATTATAATAAGAACTAAACATTAGTTGTTAAGAACTATCTACAATTACAACCAGTTTTTATTTTAAAGCAAATAGTTTTATAGGTAAATACAATAACATAAATTTTTTTTTTAATTGAACTCAAGCCCGGTGACTATAGCCATTAGCTGTTGTAGGGGTTATGAACTGTGGTTGGTAAGGTTAGTACGGTAGTTACAGTAGGTAAGTAACACGTGTATGTGTGGCAAGGTTTTTACTTCTACGAACCCGGGTAATCACCGATCCGTAAAAAAGTAGTAACAGGCATTATTTACACTCAGTTGCATTGTGCCTGGTAGCAGCCAGCAATTAAAATTTGTTATACAGGTAAAGTTGAATATTTTAAGTATTAAAACAATATTTATATGATCATCAAAACTAGAGATACATAAGAACATAAATATTATGATACTTGATATGAATCAAACAATATTTTTCAAATATTATTCTAACTCGACCTTATATATTATTTAGTTAAGTTAAAAATCCAATAAACATAAAAAGCCAAAAAGGTTAATAATATTAAAATACAATTGTTTACAAAATATACATTTTAAGTTTAAGTAGATACTATTCTTATAACATTTGATTGTTAAGAAGACGCCAAACGGGCATTTGTTGTCTTCGTCTTGTAAACGTACAACACAGCATAATTTTCTTTACCTATAACTCATTATACTTTGTAGTTTCTCAAATAGAGTAAATTTACCTCTTATAAAATATAAAGGTAAGAATATCCAGGGCATCTCGGACCATTTTATAGATATTATTATTTATAAGTAAGTTATGATAATTTGTGTACGTTTGTGAGATGGAGACAACAAATGCCCGTGTGGCGTCCTCTTATTCATCATAAATGATTTTTATTATATAATATATTTAATGATACATTTTTTAAAACTTACTACTACTTCTGATGTACATGATGATGTCATTGAATTCTGTGCATTTTGATTATTTATTATCATTTCTTTAAGATCCATGTTTTCCTTGGTTAGCCTAACATTTACTAATTTCAAATTAGTTAGCATAGCAATAACTTCAAGTTTTTCCGTTTCTAGTTTTGATTTTAAAATCATTTCCTTCAAAATAATATAATTATTATAATAGATAGTATTAACTAATGAGTAATAAAGTATAAAATTTGAAAATATACCTCTTGGAGCTTACTTTCAGCTTTTTTTCTTAAATCATTTTGTTGCAATAGATATTTTTCTAGATGATTTAATTTTCTTAATAGAATATCAACTTGATTATTTAACATAGAAACTCGGAGCTTTGACTCTAAATGATCAGAAGAATCTTCAGAATTTTCCTAAAAACAAATATAACTAATAAACCTAAATGTATATATTTTATTTAAATATTAACTTTAATATTTACTTGTTGAATAAAATTATTTAATACAGTCTGTCCATTTGAATTGGTAAAACAATTTGAATTTGATGTTGGCTCTAAAAAATGTATACATAGTTAGTATATAGTACAAACACATTTTTATAATAACTATACTTTTAAAATATTTACAGTGCTAAATAAATAATAAATATATTACAATATATTATTATACTATTTCAATTATTAAAATTTTCTTAAGAGGACATCATACTTTGCATGTGTTTTCTCCGTCTTATTAATACATAATACATCAAAATGTACGCAGTTCTGATTTTGTGTTGTTAGCTTCAATATTAGAGTAAATTGACCTATTTTCAAACTTAAATGTAAAAACATTATCTGTGGTTTTTATACCACATATATACGATATTTTAGTTTTAAGTGAGGTTGCGTATATAAAATATTAATATTTGAAAATGCTCATAATTCACTTTAAAAAACCATAGAGAGAACACAGATTAAGTTTTTACATTAAGTTCAATAATAGATCAATTCACTCTAATATTTAAACTAACAATACAAAATTGGAACAGCTGTATCTACGTTTTGGTATATTAAGCATTAGTAAAACGGAAACAACATATGCAGGTACTGTGTCCTCTTAAAAGAACGCCCTACCCATAAGCGTTGTATCAGTTTTACAAACAAAAAACTTAGAAAATTGTACGTTCACAATGATACATTTTACTGTAGTTTTTAAAAACTAAAGTGAATTGAACTAGTTTAAAATGTAAAGGTGTTATCTAAGGCATATTGGAGACTTTTCTTGATATTTTAATTTTTCCGTTTTAAAATTTACAAAAAATGTAATGTTTCTAAATGCTTTGCAATTAAAATATGAATAAAAGTCTATGAGATACTCTTACTTTTAAATTTCTTAATAAGTCAATTCACACTAATTTTAAAAATAACAGCAAAATGGATTTATTGTAAACATTTAATTCTTTATGATATATATATTTGTAAAACATCCATAACACAAGCAGGTGTAGTGTTACCTTAATTAAAGTTTCCATTTTTTGAACATGTAAGAATAAAAATATAATTGAAAGATAATTCTTTCATTCAACATTTTAACTAATTTTATTTAAATTTATACTTATTGGCAAGTAAATTAAATTAATAGTTCTTTAATAAAGTTACATGTTTTGAAAAAAATAATAAGATAGACATTGACGCTTAACTATTGCAAGATTCTATACCATAATATTATAACTAATTATAAAATATAAGGTATAAAAAGAATTTTAAGTCTACAAACCTATTATTTTTCTAATAATAAAAAGTATAACACTTAGAAAGAAATGTTACAAAGTATATTAATTGTTAAATTATTACTTACATAGATGATTGTACCATCTATCATGATCTAAGACAGGAATACCTGATAAATGAAATAACTTTTGTTCTAATCAATATTTTTTAATATTTATTTCTATATAATGTATTAACTTGTGCACTACATGTATAATACAACATTTTTTGTTTTTATTTTAGATTCTGAGCGAAGCAATGAATGTATTAGTTTTACAATGATGAGTGGTTTTTTTTGTGTCTGTCATCAGACAGTTTTGGGGCAGTAAAAATGCTTCAATTATCTTCAACAGCATCTTTTCTGGAAGGACCTTTTTTTTGGGGGAAGTCAAAAGTAAAAATTGCAAAAAATTTTCAAAAGCACCAGAAAAAACTAACAAAAAATTAAAGAAAACCGAGATTTTTATGTGATACTAATTTTCAAAAAATATACTCGTGAGTATATGAAACTTTTTGAGTATATTATTATATTTTATACACACAATGACATTTTCAAATGTAATTATTTAGCAAAAATTAATTTAACTAACTGTTGTACCAATGTCTATTAGTAAAATAAATTACTTTAATCACAATAATATCATCAAATATACCTACTTAGTATTATTATAGGCTGACAGACAGTTTTCGTTTACAATGATTTTATATCATTGAATTCAAATTTAACACCATACATAACAGTGACCCACTAATTGTAACCTACTGTACAGCAGTACGACACCAAATTTCTCATTAATTTTAGACTAAAAAAAAAAATTTTAAATCTGGTTTTTAGAACATTTTTAACTCTAAAAATATTTATCTAAGTCAAGTTGTTTATTTTTATGATTTTTTAAAATGTCAAATAGTTTAAGTAACTTATTAATTTTAAAAGTGATTTAAAAAAAAAAAAAACATTTAGATTTTAACAAGTACCTATTTAAAAGTTCTCATAAAATATTTCAAATATATATATAATTTTTGAATTTAAAATGTTTTTACGACTAGATTAACTTGATCAAACAAAAAAAAATGAGATTTAAATTTTTTTTAGAAAAAAGAATTACTGACTTAAATAAATGTTTTTACAATCAACATTTTGTTGAAAAGCAAATTTACAAATAGCCAATTAATATCAATTAAAATTTTTTTATTTTCAGTATTAAAAAATAATTATTGTTATACTATACATGTAATGCAAGTGTCTATAAATGATGTATACATTTTATTTTGTTTGACGTTTTCTTGTTACACCCTGTAATATTGTTTAAATATATTATAATGATTTTTAAATTAAAATTTAAAATTTTATAAATAATAATTGTTAAAAATGTAGAATCAAAAATTAAGTTATATTTATAATATATTTTGTAGAGACCAATCTGCTTACTTACACTGATTGGAATTTAATAACGAGTAAATATTTATTTGGTTATGTTACTGTTTAAATTATCCATGCAAAACGTTTAAATTACAAATTGTATAAAGTACTAAGCTACCAAAAGAAAATAATATGCCAAAAAAAAAACATTCATGTAAATGTGAAACTACGTAAGTGTAATTAACTAAAATATAATAATCCAAAATACAATGAATATAAGAATAAAATATTATTTCAAACATAAATGTACCTATAGACAATTAACATAATACAAAATACGTATACTTATAAATGAAATAACAGCATCTACTATGCCAAAATTACAAGTATATTTAATTTTATAATTAGTTTATAAATTAATTCACTGATATGTTTCTCACAAATATATTTGGTTTTAGACTTTGAATTTATTGAAACAACTATCTAATCACACATTGCATAGTTAAATAAAACAAAATAAAAATAATAAATATTTGAAAACAATATATTGAGATAAAAATTATAAATCTATAAATCTAAAACAATATGCAACAAATGTAGTATAATCAAATATTTTAATTAAATCTCACCAACAGTATGGCTTCAGTAGACTGAATTTGCCTATCAATCATATTAAATGAACATTTAGTTCATAATTTTTTTTATGTTTTTAATTAACTGGTTGGCAGTAAGGTTAAGTTTACTGGTATTGTGTCAACCTTCCAAAAGAGTGCTACCCAATATCTAATAAATGTAAACAAATAAAAGTACTCAAATTTGGTTTTACAAAATATTTAATAATGTTTATTCAAATAATTTATTATGCTTCAATAAAATATTAGTAAACCTTAAATTTTTTTTTTCATCAGGAATTGCAATTACTTATGATAAATGCGACATTCCCTATGAACTTATTAATAAATAACCATACAATTACTAAGAACTAAGTACTTAATAAGTTTTTAAATGTTTACTTAATTTTAAGTACCTATTGTAAACAACTACTTTGTAAAGTTAAAAAAGTCGGATAATATTGTACAGTTGTATTAATAAATTAAATTAATTCATTAAGTTTTAAATTCAATTAGGTTGTTTATAGTGGACATTTAAAACTGCAAACAAGGCCTACATTTCATAGAGAAAAATTAACCAATTATAATTAGTAAGTATGATAAGACAGCGAACATCTCCTTTAACATTACACATGTCCGTGGCTGCAAGGATAGTAGAAACTTAACTTGGGAAAACAGTGCAATAATTTACAGCATTTTTAAAACTTTGGGACTTAGATCAATGAAATAGATTATCTCGATGTTTAACATAATTTCTGAAACGAAACAAAAAGTTCACCGACTATCAGATCAACATACCCGTCGATATAATTCCATCCATTTTTTGTAACGCTCCCTCCAACAGTTTGATCGCATCAAAATGAGTTTTGCTGAGCTTGAGCTCTTCGTCTTGATCGTTGTTCATCATTTAGTCGTAGTGTCTGTCAATGTCCTACATTAAACGAGTACTTGTTAGTAATTATTGTATATTTTATTTCAATAGTGGAAAAAACAAAAATCGTAATAATGACAGTAGGTAATAAATAATGCTATCAGCGACCTGGTGCCGTAGTCATATAATACTGATGCCGGGTTTTAAAAATATTTTATTTATTTATTTATTTATTTATTTAGGTAATGTTGTATAATAATAATGTAATAATAACATAACATAATATTATTAAATTGTTTGGAATTCCGTCGCCTGTGCCGAAAACGATAAATTTGGTTAGTAGATAACAGCAATGATAATTTATTTGAAATCACAGACTATGATATTATCCGTGTTTGGAATTAAATAGATGATAACAGATCGAGCGTGTTATATTGCATTTGATTGCACATCAAGGGGCGATAATATGACGGTTTGTTTCTGTTTGTTACAATTATAGTTAATTATTTTTTTTTTTATTTATAAATTAAAACAAAATTTTAAGCCTAAGGCCATACTCAATGTGTTAAACCGGGTTGACACAGAGACGAAAAAATTAAAAACAGTCTTGTAAAAGATATTTTTAGGGAATAACTTAACTATTAAGTTACAAGTTAATCTAACAAAATTACTTTGATAGTATTTGATGGTAAATTAATTACATTTTATTGTAAATAATTTACATACGTAATTTAAGTTACTTTTTTATATTTATAGTAACATTAGTAATATACTCGTTACTATTTAATTCTTTAAATACATTTTAAGAACCAATTGATAATATAATATTAGGTAAATACTAGCTGACTCGGTCGATGCTGCCCTTGCTATTGATTTGTATTTTTGATAAATATATCTGTAAAAAATGTATATACCATATTTCTTTTAACTATAGTAGTAATATAATATATTATAACTAATGGCAAATACATTTAAATAAACAAAAAAACCTATGCGAGCTGAAAAAATAAGCTAGGTATATGATGACCCTCCAAGTCTAAACGTTGAAGGAATCTGTTGATATATAATTGTTGTATCATGCATAATATATAAAAATTATAATGAAAACTATTCACTAGGTTAGGTAAACATACATAATATGTAACAGGTAAAATACTAAAACAATACAAATCAAATCATACAATACTCAATAAGCTAAGTAACAACATAAAAACAATTATGCATCCCACCAAATTAAGATAAGATCACAATTATTATGTAATACAATAACAATTAGTATAATTTTAAGCATAGTCAGTGAGTATGATGTAACTAGGTTAAACTTAATATCGATACTACCATTAGTGCTTCGATTGTAATATTGATATAAAAGTAATATGGGAAGACAGAAAGAGGGTCAGTGAGTGGTGATCGTGAGACTCGGTTACCAGTGATCACTAGTGTTAGAGCCAGGTGGTGATCGTTTGACTCGATCGCCACTGGACGTCAAAATTTAATAAAAGTGCTCATTATAAATATAAAGTTCGTTTATTTGTGTACGTCTGTTAACGGCGTATACGACATAATATTTATTTTAAACGGCTCAGTAGGTTTTGAATTTAATTCGTATAAACCAACAACCATTAATAGCTGTATAACCTGACTTCAACCGTGAAAAAATGAAAAAAAAATTATGGCGTATGATGGTTAATGATCTACCTGCCACAGTTTACTGGCCAATTTGCGTCGGTGTGAACTAATTCTGCCGAGATAGACAATTTGACAGCGGCGTATTGGATAATATAGCAGTTGGTATAAATTGAACGTTGTGCCTTGTTCAGACTATTATCTAAACTTTCTTGATATCTCAAAGAAAAATTTGAAATTTTCACAAAATCCAGAAGTAGTTTTTGAGTAGGTACCTTATAAGCTACAAACGTATATTTAACTCTCATATTTGTTTTAAGATATAACATTTCTTTATTCGAAACCATAATTGGGACGATTTGATGCATGCTTTTACCACCCGATAACCAATGGCAACCATTTATAAGCAAAAACATTTTTTGATTTCCGTCGTAAATCTCAAAATCCTTGTGTGAGCTTTAAGTGAGCACCTTTCCAGATTGAAGCTACCGGGTTGAATTGTGAATCCAAACCAGTCTTGTAAAATATACTTTTAAAATTGTATTATTTAAATACAGATAAAACAAATACATCCATTCAGAAAGTAATTAAACAATTGTTAATAAAATCAGAAATTAGTTTAATTATTTTACTAGGTAAAAAATTATTAATTTAAAAGGTATGATCAATTTTCAAAACTGATTTTAATTGATTAACAAATGTACTGGCTACTGGGTTCCTACTTCCTATAACAGTCTCAACAGTCTGTATATTATTTGTAATAATCATAAATGAGACATCACCAATAGTCTCTCAACATTTACGAATGAACAAATATTATAAATAAAATATGACACATGACGACTGACGAATAATTGTTTTGAATTTTTAGAGTATTTAAATTTTAATTAAAAATACAAATACGTCCAAAACAGTATTTAAAATACTTTTCGAATACTTAATTAATATTATTGAAAACATATATAAATTACCTTTATATATATCACCGATTGCGAGTATTGTAAATTTGTTATTTGTTGTAATTTTTGTATCTTGTTTTTTTTTTTGTTACATAGATACAATTATTATATGATTCACTTATTCATTTTGAAACACTTTATTTATACTACCTATCCAATACATAATTTATACATAATTAATAATCATATTTCACATACATTTATACTCTTATTGAAATGTATCAAAATGCTTTATATGGCTTTCAATTTTGTATATCTACATATTGTAAATAGAGTTTTGCTCCGTATCTTAATAATAAATACCTAAATGAGTAAATTCAAAAAGTATTTAAATATATTAAATTAAATACTTTACAAGACTGCTATAAGCCATCCAAGGACCCACTCAAACACAAACAAAAAATTCATCAAAATCGGTCCAGATTCAGTGACATACACTCAATACACGTACAGAAGATTTATAAATATTATAATTGATAAAGAAGATATCATCATGTAAGTACGGTTTTCTGACAGCATGCATGCAATAATTTATAAGCAAAGTAATAGCTCTTTGACAAAAAAAGTTTATAATAAGAAGAAATTTAGAAAATGCATTGTTATTTCAATTAATCAAAAAAAAAATTTGGATAAATAATAATTATTGTTCTTAAATAAACATTTTATATAATTTAATATTTTTGATTTTCATTACTTAGTGATAATGATGATGTGTTAAATTTGAATTCCATGTTATAAGATCATTGAATACTAAAAATGATACCGAGCGAAGACTGTTTCGTGAAGAAATCTGTCAGTTAATATTTCTAAGTATATATGAGTTTACTACTATTTATTAAATAGTAATTATTTTAATATTATTCCATTTAATATTATAATAGCTGTTGCTTATTTATAAGTCTATTCTGACATACTGTAGAGTGTAGACTAGTGTTATACCTATTTGGTATGTGGTATAAATAGCTTAAATAATTCAAATTAATTATATACAGAAAATGATAATCAAGTAATAGTGGAATGTTTCAAGTTGATTCAATTAATAGTTTTTGAATAAGAATACGAGTAAAATATCCAAAACAGTTTTTTTTTTTTATTTAGTAGGTACCGATAAATTTTAACGATACTTTTTTATAACCGATGTCATCGACATTTAAACTATCTCTTATAAAAAATGTATGCATGCTTTACCAAAATGTTTTATTAATTTCCAGTTAAAAACTTACAATAGGTTTCTTATATTGTTTTTTAAAACTTTCAGTGTCAAAATTAAATACTTGATGCATTTTCAAATTTTTAACTACTAAAAGTTTGTGAATTATTGCAATTTTGATGAATTTTGTGAACATTTTAAGTTTAAATGATTATAAATGAAATAAATTGTGACTATGACATATTTTTGATATTTTTAATTAAACTTTCTTGGAACCTTGACCCTTATATTACATTTTCAAGCTTTTTGATTCACAAATAAAACTTTATCATACATAAGTGAAATAAAAAGTAAAAAAGTAAAAAAATTTAATATCTATAAGTTGCTCAAAACAAACATTCACCATAGTGACTGAAAAAAAATATTTAGAGTAAAATTGGAGAAAATACACCTCTGTGCGTGCTGCAATTTTGTGCTCAATTCCACTTTCATATCTAGAGCACGGTGTTCGATAAAATATACAGACGTCTTTGTTTACTTAATATTTTCCTTATTTTTCGGGTCGTGATTCTGAATAGACTCAAAAGTTGATTTAAAATAAAAAGTATTTCATTTATGCATATAATTAAAAATACTTTTAAAAGGCATAAACTATTTCATTTTTTTAGATTCTGAGCGAAGCGATGAATGTATTGATTTGACAATGATGTGTGTTTTTTTTTTTTATTTATATATTTTTGTGTCTGTCATAACCTTTTAGGACAGTAAAAATGCTTGGATTTTCTTCAACAGTAACTTGTCTGATAGGAAAGTGAATCTAGTTGGTAATTTGAGGGGACAAAAGTAAATATTTCCCAGTCGTTTTCAAAAGTGACGTGAAAAACAAAAGAAAAATTAAGGGAAAACGGGAATTTTTACGCAAAATCTGTTTTTGAGAAAATCGATTTTTGTTTTGGTGCAACTCTAAAACAGATGACTGTAGGTACATGCAATTTTGACTGAATGTTTATATTAGCATTTTCTATACACCATTTTCCAAATATTTTGACCTATTTTGAGCTGTTTACGGACATATTCAATTTTCATTTTTTTTAGTTTTTTTTTCTATAAATATCAATAAAATATTATTTGTTGGTTAAAAAAGCTTGAAAATTTAATAGAAGGCTCCTAGGTTATTGTTTCAAAGGCAGATGAAAAAAATTAAAAATCCATAGTCACAATTTTTTTTATAAGCATTTAAAGTTCAAATATTGACAAAATACGTAAAAATGACAAAAATTTGCAAATTATTTTGAGTTAGGTAAAAATTTTCTTTTTAAATCTAAGATTTGAAAATGTAATACAAGATTCCTCATAAGTTTGTCAACCTTTATCAAAAAAAAAATATCTACGAGAAAGTCAAATTAAATCTTTATATCTTGCACCCTGTTTTTTACCTTATCATAAAATCATACCTTTCCAACCGTCACTTTCAAATCAGATTCGGTAATGCACACGCAACTATATCCAATATTTCAGCCGGTGTTCCACAAGGGGGCATACTCTCCCCTGTACTTTATAATATTTATGCTGCTGATCAGCCTACTACACTAAACACTCTAGTTGCTGATTATGCAGACGATAAGGCAATAATATCTATAAATTCTAATCCGGAAATGGCCTCACACAATCTTCAGAATCACCTAACCCTTATGGAAGTTTGGTATACCAAGTGGCGGTTCAAAATTAACCAGTCTAAGTCTATCCACACAACATTCACACTTCGTCTCTCTCCTTGCCCTGAAGTATCTATTTATGGCACTAAAATTCCTACTTCTTCTACAGTCAAATATCTAGGACTCACACTTGATCGCAGACTTACCTGGGCTCTCCACCTTAGATCTAAAAGACAAAATTTAAACCTACGGCTGCGCCTGTTAAAAACTTTTTTCAATAACAACAAATACACACACATTAAAACTAAACTCCTAATTTACAAATCTCTAACTAAGCCCATCTGGACATAAGGCATACAACTCTGGGGTAATGCAAACATTTCAAACATCAACAAAATACAAACCGTCCAAAACTTAGCGCTAAGGAAACTACTTAATGCTCCTCCTTATGTCTCCAACCTTTCCATTCAGCAAGATCTCAGGATGAACTCCGTCAAAGATGAAGCAAAACTCTACTATAAGCGGTTTCACAGTAGGTTACTGAATCATCCTAACCCTCTTATAAAAAATCTAGCAGTCCCTTCGATCCCGGGTAACCCCTTCAGACGTCTCAAACGTAATTGGTGTCGTGACCTGCTAAATGCTTGATTCCTAGATCATTTTTCCCCTAATTAACTAAACAAAATAGGTAGTGTCATCAATGGGTGGCTTCTTCCGTCATATTACTCATGTTTTAGATTCTGAGCGAAGCGATGAATGTATTGATTCTACAATGATGTGTGTTTTTTTTTTATTTTTTTGTTTTTTTTTTTATTTTTGTGTCTGTCATCACCTTTTAGGACAGTAAAACTGCTTGAATTTTCTTCAATAGTAACTTTTCTGATAGGAAAGTGAATCTAGTTGGTACTTTGGGGGGTCAAAAGTAAAAATTTCCCAGTAGTTTTCACAAGCGACGTGAAAAACAAAAGAAAAATTAAGGAAAAACGGGAATTTTTACGCAAAATCTGTTTTCGAGAAAATCGATTTTGGTTTTTGGTGTAACTCTAAAACAAATGACCGTAGGGACATGAAATTTTGACTGAATGTTTATATTAGCATTTTCTATACACCATAAAATTTACAAAATATTTTGACTCTTTTTGAGCTGTTTACGGTCATTGTCAGTTTTCAATTTTTTTAGTTTTTTTTTCTATAAATATCAATAAAATTTTATCTGTTGAGTGAAAAAGCTTGAAAATTTAATAGAAGGCTCCTAGTTTATTGTTTCAAAGGCAGATGAAAAAAATTAAAAATCCTTAGTCACAGTTTTTAATTATAAGCATTTAAAGTTCAAATTTTGACAAAATACGGAAAAATCACGAAAAATAGCAAATTATTTTGATGAGAATTCATAAAAATTTTTCTTTTTAAATCTAAGATTTGAAAATGTAATATAAGATTACTCATAAGTTTGTCTACCTTTATCAAAAAAAAAAATGTCTAGAAGAAACTTAAATTAAATTTTTACGAGCGTCTGAAATTTATATTTTTACAACATTTGATATTTACTCGATTTCTCATGTAACAATTTTCTTATTTTATTGTAATTAAAAAACGAATGAGTGTAGATACTTGAAAATTTCACTGAATGTTTATATTAGCATTTTCTATACACCATAAAATGTTGAAAATATTTTGACTCTTTTTGAGCTGTTTACGGACATTGTCAGTTTTCAATTTTTTTAGTTTTTTTTTCTATAAATATCAATAAATTTTTATTTGTTGGGTAAAAAAGCGTGAAAATTTAATATAAGGCTCCTGATATATCGTTCTAATAGCAGTTAAAAAATATTAAAATTACATAGGCAAAATTTTTTTTTATAAGCATTTAAAGTTCAAATGTTGACAACATTTATCAAATTTATAATTTATTAATTATTTTGTAGTTAAAAATGTATAAAATGTTTAACTTTTCTGGCTAAGGATTGAAAATTTAAAACAAGGCTCCACGTAAATAGGTTATATATAAATTACTTTATTCACAATAATATCATCAAATATACTTGGTAATATCATAGGCTGACTGACCGTTTTCGCTCAGAATCGTTTTTCTTATACAATGATATTATATCATTGAATTCAAATTTAACACCATCCATTACAGTGACCCACTTGTAACCTACCGTACAGCAGAGCGACATCCACTTATCCACCTTTTTTTTTTATTACTCTTATCTAATTTGCTTATTATTCTATGAATAGATTGTAAATATCTTGTAAAAATAAAAATAAATCTTTATAAGCATTTGAAATTCATATTTTTACAACATTTGATATTCACTCGATTTCTCATGTAACGATTTTCTTATTTTGTTGAAATTAAAAACGTATGACTGTAAATACTTCAAATTTCACTGAATGTTTATATTAGCATTTTCTATACACCATAACATTTTCCAAATATTTTGACATATTTTAAGCTGTTTACGGACATTTTCAGTTTCCATTTATTTTAGTTTTTTTTTCTATAAATATCAATAAAATTTCATTTGTTGGGAAAATGATATAATCCTGATATAATGAGTTGAAAAATATTAAAAAATACATACCTAGGCACAATTTTTTTTTATAAGCTTTTAAATTTCGAATTTATAGCGAAGGATTGAAAATTTAAAACAAGGTTCCACGTAAATAGGTTATATATAAATTACTTTATTCACAATAATATCATCAAATATACTTGGTAATATCATAGGCTGACTGACCGTTTTCGATCAGAATCGTTTTTCTTATACAATGATATTATATCATTGAATTCAAATTCAACACCATCCATTACAGTGACCCACTTGTCACCTACTGTACAGCAGAGTGACATCCACTTACCCTCCTTTTTTATATATGAAATTAGAAATGAACAAGCTTCTGTTTACCTCTGGTACCCCTAGTATTAGTTTTCGTATTGGTATGTTGGTAGGTATTATAGCCACTTAATAATTTAATTTAAATAGGGTAGGTAATCATGCAATAATAAAGAGATGAAAACCAAGTGTTACAATTTTAACTCATTTAATTAATTTAATTATTATAATTAATATTAAAGTAAAATTTGAATTTCTTAATTTTTATTCTATGTCAATCTTTTGAAGACCACATCATTGTTTATACCTATAGCCTATAGGTCAACGAATTCGAATTTGATCTTTTACAATTATTGAATTATATGAATGATATTGACCGTCTAATTAATATGAATAAATTTGAACATACAAAAGTACACGATGTGAAAATATATACATTGGGCATTTGTAACTTTTACCATTGATTATGAAGACTATAGTATTTATAATCAATGATTTTACTTATCATTATTTTAATACTTAATTACAATTAAATTAACCTTAATTCAGTACAAAATACAAATATTATGTTATCTGCAAGTATGATCATAAGTTATGACTTATGATGGTATGAAAACCAAAATGAAAAATATTTAAAAGTTATAACAAAAACCAATAATTGATGATAAACATTTATTTAATTATACTTGTATAGTCATATCTGTATAATGTTAATGTATAATATAATATATTATGAACTTGCAAATTAATTTCCTATTATAAAGGTAAAATTTATCAATAATATGAACTAAATTCAAAATAGTTTGATTGATGATTCAAACGAAATATGAACTTGAATAATTTTCGTTTTTACATTTGGTATTTTGAACGAGGTCTACAAGCGAATAGCGATTTGTGTTTGAATGCATAAGTACGAAGTACCTAAACACTATTTTTATGTTTTTTTAAAAAAATATCGAATACAACTTGGCATGTATCAAATGGTTTAATAATTTAAAATGTATTGAACTTATAATACTGTATACTTAATATTTATCTATATATATATACTTATATATAACTGATTTTAATCGAATAATTACATAATACTTTATATACAATTATTTATTGAATACTATTTAATATTATAGAATTTACTACATAAAAATTGACAATAAATGAATACAACTTTATTAATTAATTGTCAATTTCTAATATTTTCACAGTAATTATAAACGTAAATAGATTGAACAACAATTAATAATAAATTTGATTAAAAATTAAAAATTATTATTTAATATTAAAATTCCTATGTTTATTGTTGTAGGTACACGAGTTGTGTGGTGAGGTAGGACATAACTCGATATAATCATAGTAGTACCTCTATAATATTACTTAAAAGTTAAAAAATCAAAAATCAAATTATAATAATATAAAAAAATATTACTAACTATACCTATTCGTTATTTTAAATGAATATAAGCATATTTTTAGATTTCAGATATTATTAGTTAAGATGAATCTGTATAAGGTAGGTACCTACTTAGAACAATGTATATATTAGGTGGGTACCAACCTACTTGGCATGAAACAATAATTATTTTTATTTACAATTTAATGATATACGTTGGGAAAATGATTAAGTTATAATATTGTTCTGCTACTTATTACCGTGAATATAAAAATAGGTATACAATATTCTGTTATTTGTACTTATAAATTATAATAATACAGAAAAAATATAGAACAGTGAACAGTGATAAATCACTTAAATGTAATATGTACGTAAATAGTTATTTACTTAATATTCTGAAGAAATTAACTACTTATATACGTAATCGAAATTCTACAGACGACTACTATCGTCTTAAGTCTAATTTATTATTACTCAAACGGACATGTAAATACGTAGTAATAATATTATCATATATATTTATAACGCTGCGTGTTGTCATAATTGCATAAAATAAACGCTACAAATAAATAAATTTCAGTTGAGCTCCAAGTGCGGATTGTATGCATATACCTACTATGTATATTATAGTGTGTATCATATATACGCGTATCCGTAAATCTAATGGCTAATAATAATAATAATAATAATAATAATAATTATAATTATTATTATTATATTATATAATATTACAATAACATTCTATAGTGGCACAAGACCGTTTCTGGCTGTCGGATTTCTGGTCATGTATATGTCCATGTCGTGATCGGTCCAATTGTCCGACGTGTCTCCGCCGCAATAATTGTTGAGCGTGTGATGGGAACCGGTGTGGCTGTACCTGCTGGGCGGTCGGTTTTGCGTTCCCTCTCTGGTCCTGGAACGTTGCCTGGGCTTGTTGCGGGACGTGTTCGTGCGGCCACTGCCCGGATAACTGATGTGCGACATCCTCTCGGAGACGGCCAACGACTGTCGCGACTGCCTCAGTTCTGCCGAACAGATTAATTCGCATATTGATATAATTATTTTTTTTTTTTATTTTTTTAAAAAAACTATGACTATTGCGAGGTTATCGGCTCGGCCGTCGACTTACCGGGTCTGGAGTTGACCAGATCGGACGCGTATGCGTTGTTTCCGCCCAAATACCTCATCGAGTTGTTCGAGAAACTGTTCTGCGACTGGCCGTCGGCCACCGAACGCATTTTCGGCGGTTTCGCACTGAAGTTTGAAATGTTCGAGTGTAGATCTTCGTTCAGTCCTAAAAGCAAATAAATACATTAGTTCGATATTATAAATGCACCTAGTGATTGTCAGTATACAATTTACGAAAAATATTTTACATTTTTCTGAAATATTCATATCCATTGGGACATTGTGTAATAATAAGCAAAAGGAAATATTTATAACTTTAGTATAGTACGAGTTTAGTATCGTATATATCAAAGTATCTGTCAAAAACGTACGTGTTAAGATTAGATTTTTAAATTATTATATTTTCTCAAAAATTAAATTTAAAGTGAATTTAAAAATAAATAGTCATACTATTAAATTGTTTTAGGTATTTATGATTTTTAAATATTGTTGAAAAATGAACTAGCTGGAAAAATAACGCTTCACATAATATTTTTTTTGAAATTGGTGCCTAGAAATTTATAGTTTTCAAAATCTGATAACCCACATCAATACACCATCGTCTTATATGAAAACATGGAAAGATAATTAAGCGTATGAACATATGATCATTAAATTAAGTCAACGTTAAAAATGTAAAAATATAACTTATATAGTTAATACTTAGTAGGCAGTTAATAATATAAAATAAACTCTAGAATATATTCTATAAGCTTAAAGTTAATATGGAGTAGACATTATACTATTATATCACTTAACTCAATTAAAAAATTGGATTACCACCTGGGCCACATACAGTGATTGTAAGACTATTAATTTTTTTTTTAATTTATAACCAAATATTTTTAACAAAATACTAAAAAAAACCATTCCTATTTTTATGGCACACTAGTGGAAAACTTTTTGAGGAAACTATACGTTATAGTATCAACCATATAATTAAATCAATAAATATTTATTAAAGACAAGACTGTAATTGAACGTAATTTATAAATTAGCCGGAAAAGGCGATGTTATTACTGCAACGGGTGCTTTAACTAGTCAAATTATTGAGCCGGTTAGATGCCTAGCTCATCAACTGGTTAAAAGTTTTTTAAAAAAAATGTACTTTTCAACTATAGGCAGTCGGTGCCCGCCTTTGCATTGAACACTGTTATAAAATTCTCACCTTGTCGGCTATCGGCCACTCGATACATGCGGGACGGGTTAAGACTCCGATTGCTGTACACCGAACCCTGGTCCCAATCCTTGTGGCTGTTGAACGCATTTAGGGCGGCCAGCGAGGACATCTGGGCCGCGTTTGGTCCGGCGTAGCAGCTGGCCGGCAAGGTGCCGACCGGGATGCCGGATTTGTTTGGATGGCAGGACGCCACCGAGTTGTGCAACGTTTGCAGCTTTTTGGCGCGACGTTTGCTCGCCGCAATGAACACGACGACGGCGATCAACACCGTGCCGCATATGGCTGCGCTCGCCGCAATCGTTATCCTGTCCATGTTGCTCGTCATCGTGACCGCTGTCCGTATTTCCCGGCACTGGCTGTACGGCACCGTGTCCGGCGTGATGGTTATTTCCTCCAGAGAAATGACGCACACGATGATGCATTCCTGCGTTAATCGCAAAATAGTTATAAATCACAGTGGGTAACGCGCGGGTGCGGCTTGTATTGTAGTATAACCCTAAGTGATTCTCGTCCTGCATTGCACGAGGTTTCGGCCATTAAATAAGACACCTACTTCGTTTTTAGCGACCTAATAGTCTCGAGGGCCTGTTACCGGAATAAATTATTTTGGTTCTTGTAACGATTATGGTTTGAAAAAAAATGTTATATGACGGTTTGGAATAAAATTTGATAGTTATAAATAGTATTATCAGGTAGGTACTTATATTATTGAACAATATACTTCCAAATAAATTTATAATTTGTAGGGATTTTCTTATTAATTGTAATTTGAATATTGGTTTTAATTTTTCTCATATAATTTTTTAATGGTTTCCAGTGCTGCCTAAAACTATTTAGAATATACATGCATACGTGTTATCATTAAAAATAAATGATTTATAGTTATTTAAACCATACATGACTACATGAGTGACCAATAGTTTGATAATCGCTAGTATAATCAATATAATATAATATGTGATCGTCATTTTAAATTAAAACCAAAAATATAATGATTATTATTATGCCGAGTATTATATATATTGTGTAGATATCTTCACAATTTACTACTAATTATCAAGCATACATATGGTTTTATATTTATTTCAATTTACCTGGTATGGTACGTTTTTAATTTTAAACTCTCGTTCACTGGTTTCGAGAGGTGGCCCCTGCTTGAAAGTGCGGTCGCCAAAAAGCCTATATACAACTCGGAATCCTAAGATATTTGCGGTTTCGGAATCCCATTGAATTATAACGGAATTATCTTGTCTATGAACACTCCTTATGATGACTTCTTGAACTTGTTTTTTAGGGTAATTACCTAATATTAGCGGTGGTTTCTGGGACGTCTGTACTGACTGTGGTCGTGTTATAACTAAATTGGGTTTACGACTTGTGCTCATTGGTTTAGACTGAAAAAAAATCAATTTTTTAATGTTAAATATACCTATTCCATCCTTAATGTTACTGGTTATTAAATTTACTAACATTTGTAGTGTTTTGTACAAAATACTTTGTTGTTGTTTCAATTGCAACCGTTGTGCTCTCCGTAGTCGATGGAATAGCTCTTGTAGTTTCAATAATTCCAAGTAACTCAGATGTATTAGTGTTTTTCACGACTTCTACTTCTGCTATCGGAGGATTCTTTTTAAATTTATTTTTTGAAGTTGGAAATATCTCTGGTGAAACAATTGTAGGACTAGCATATCCAACACCAGTTCCAATCGGATGTTGGGAATCCACATCATCTTCCTCTATAATAGATTCTAACATCACCGACGCATCAGAAGAACTTTGTTCGGTATCACATACCATTTCTGTAATTCAAAATATTAATTGTAAAAAAAAGAAAAATAATGATGTTTAATAAAATTATAATTATATTACCTGAAGGATCAATTTTATAGAAATGTTTATTCTTAAGAAATGATGGGCTAGCACAAAACTGCGGATTTCTTTCTCTGCTGGTCACTTGTAAATCGCCGTTTTTGATCCATTCTATTACCCATCGGATCCGGCAATCGCATTGTAGGTATCGTCCTCCTAAGCTTAGCCCGCGCAATGTAGTGTTCAGATGGGTAAATGCTTTTTTAGGAATAGTTTCGATAGGATTTCCATCTAACGCTAGTAAGGTTAAAGACGGATTTGCTAGGAACGCGTCATTTGGTATTTCTTTAATGAGGTTAAAACCAAGGTCTAATACTCTAAGTTCTGGTAGTTTACTTATAGCTATAGTCGGATAATCAGTGAGCAAATTATTGAGCAAACTTAGTGAACTTAGTGTATTTTTGACACCATCAAACGTAAACTCTCCCAAAGATTGAATTACGTTCCTTTCCAAGTTGAGAGCTGTCAAAGCTCCTAATCCTTGAAAAATATGTCCGGAAGTTCCCGGTAATTCACTTAAAATATTTTGAGCTAAATCTAAAAATGCCAAATTTTTTAAATTTCTTATACACTCTGGTAAATATTTTTGATTTGTTCCTTTTAGATTTAAATTCTTCAAACTATTTTCCAGACCTCTAAATGCATTTTTAGACAACGTGAGGTTGTTATCTGCTAATTTTATTGTTTGTAAATTTTTTAATGAAGCAAACACATCATCTGGTACTCTTGAAATTCGATTTCTTGAAAGGTCCAATAATGTTAAGTTAATAAGTCCTTCTAAATTAGGTATTTCGTCTATTTTATTGTCTTGTAGACTTAAGTGCCTTAAATGTAGCTCCAGTCCTTTAAACGCTGTTGGTGATATTGTTTGTATTTGACAGCCCGATAACTGTAAGTTGTGAATTTTAAGATTGGCAAAACTAGAATCTTCAATAGTTTTAACTGAGCTATTATTTATATAAAGTAAGTCCAGTGTTCCCTGTGAATATTTATCGAGTGTTTGCATTAACACTTCATAATTCACAAGATCACACTGTACAGATAATTCTTGTGCCATATTTGTAGAACATATACAGGATGACTGCAGTTCTGCGGATGATTGATCTGTTTGCCATGGACATTGAGCCTTTGATTCGCTTATGCAAATACATACCATAAGGCATAGTAGCCCAAAATAATCTCTGTAAAAATAAAAATAAAATAATAAAAATTTGCTATTATTAATAAATATATAATACAATGCACCATTTAAATCCAGTATTTTTATTGAATTTATTATCTGTTTTGGTGTCTACAAAAGCCAATGAGCAATAATTTTCAAAACCAATATACATGATGGCGTCGTCAATTATATATAAATAATAATTTTAATCATCCTTCAAAGAACCATCTACATTTCTTCAGTGTTCAATAATATTTAAAATGTATAAACAAATATGATACGCAAAAACTTAAAAAAAATTGTTTTAAAATTGGTCAGGTGCACATTAGCATTTTAAATACCCACATATCTGACAGAACAATACATTTTATTAAGAACACTAATACCGAAAATTGCATTTTTAAAGTTTATACAACTACCTACTTTCTACAATGCCATTCCCAATAGTAATCGAGTAAATTATTGAGAATTAATTTTTTTATATCGTTTCTATTAATATAATAAAATATAATATGACCATGCAAAATTTTCGGAATCATGAAAAACAGCAAACGTTTTTTAGCTCGGAAATGAACATTTATTTTCTTGACAGTAAGAAGAAAATTATTCAAGAAAAATAGGTCGGAGGAAGGAAACTACAGTTGATAATTATTTTATTACCATTGAAGAAATATAAACACTTTACCACTTATATTATTTAATTTAACAAAATTTTAATATAATAATATTGGTACAAAAATTGAAAATACAAACAAGTTATGAAAAACATACTTTGAGCGTTTCAAATTTCTCCGAAAAAAATTTATGATAAAAAAATATTGTGGCATTAAGTACCTACCTTTATTAAAATAGTAATCATTAATTAAAATGACTGAATAAAGCATAAGTAGTAATTAATTAGTAATAAGTAACTTGGTAAAAAGTATAAAAATAAAATATATAACTACTGATATTTCAATATTTATTTTGTACATGGAATATTATGCGAACATACACGACAATAATTGGCAAATATAATATAAGGATTATAAACTTTGTATAGAAACCAAAAAATATAGAACTAACGCCTATAGATAAAAATAGGTGTAGGTATTTAATATTAATTTTTAATTTTTAACTTTTAGAAAAATTAATTTTTTACCAGACGACTATTGTTATTGTTTCAATAAGAAATCGTTTTTGTCTAAACGTCTATTACGCTTAAGAATTTATTTTATACGTTTAATTTATTATTATGTGTACCTACTATATTATGTATGTTCTATATTTTGCATAGTAAAATTTGATGTAGTTGCTTAAATAATTATATTGTTGTTCTGTGTGTCGTTGAGAAATATCATACATTATTGTTAAACACTATAATATAGGTAGAGGTAGGTTATGTAAACGACGAACGTAGTGCGAATTGTAACTTTTGTAAGTACCTAGCGAAAAATAAATTTACTTTTTCCACCGGAATACGAGAAAGATTCGTTTTTGCACTGCAAACGAAAATGAAGATCGTAATATTATATTTAACAATATTTCGGTCATTAAGCAATTATCTATTCGGTATCTTCCTACTGTGAAATCAAATTGAATTGGCAGTTATTTGTTATCGTAATAATTATGTATTATTATATTATTCTTGATCATTTATTACTTTCACGATAGGTACCTACAAAAAATAAATGGTATTTAAACAACTGTGCGGTCGAATTTTTCAGTTTATGGTATAGTTTTACGGTGTCTAATTGAGTATTCTGTATTAGTTATTTCCAATAATTTCAACACAGCGAAGATGTACCTACAAGCAGTATACCTAATTTAATTATTGTTTGAGCGTGAAGGAATGTAATATACAATAATACAATACCTACCAGGTAAGGTATACATATTATATCCTAACCTATATTATAACATGTGTTAGGTGTACCTACTAACTATATCTATGTTGTCAAATATTTTCTGAAATATAGAACACGTGATGAGTGAGTATCTGATTATGTTACACAGGTGAGAAAGACCAACACGAAATATTAAGAACTTCAATCAAACAGGTGCGATCCAAAAATAATTAGAAAAACATATCAAACTATATTCAAAACCGTATACCGAATACGAGAAGTACATATTCGGTATAATGAGCCGGCGATGAAATAATTTATCGACTGTATTTTGTTGATTATCAGGAGTTTGTAATATATTCATTAAACGTATATTATATAGGTAATAGGTTACAGCTTACAATAAAGTCAGCGTTGTTTTCTTGCACTTCTAATATTCTTCTTTCATCTTTCGTTATAATAGCCATCTGGCACGTTAACGATGTGTTGACTATAATAGTTTTTTTTTCGACCATACGCTTGTCGCTTACCAACTGGTCATCGAAAACCCAATGCCTTATTGATTAGTAGAAGTAAATCAACAAAGTCTATTGACTAATTTAGTATCTAATAACAAATTTTAGATTAGATACTTTAGAAGTATTGAATCTTATTAATATACACTATACATATGTTAGGTTAATACCTATGCCAACTATTATGATTTATAAACTTTTAACAACATTTACGATTCGACAAAGCTGAATAACAACAACGCAACGCATTAAAAGTTAATAGATGTACAGACGATTGGAGTAACCGATAAACATTATAAGTTAAAGCCTTTAAGGCTTATCATACGAGTAAATTATAGAATAAAAGTTGACTATAATATAGGCATAAGTAAAATAAAAGGTCAAGCTAATCGTAGTACAGACGCGTAGTGCACACCAAAGAAATAATATGCCAATTTATCTACATAGGCAATATTACGGTTGTTAGTATTATTCCTATAATCTCTTATAAACCAATAAATATATATATATATGTACCTAGGTAGGTATACATACGATAGTCTGATACTACGATGTACCATTCACCATTGTACCTGTTATGGAAATTTTCTTAAACTAAAATTGAAAAATATTTACTCTTATATTGTTTTAATTAAATTATTTGAGTTATTTTTTCTATTGACATAAACTTCCTATCGTTTTAATAGTTCTGAATAAGATTTAAAGAACAACAATTTATAAAAAGTTGTGAGGATTATGTCTTCAACAACGTGTTTCAAGAAAAGACGGTTTAGGTAATATAATATGTTTACCGCATTGTGGCGTGTTGAAGTATAAATGGTACAACGCAAATAGATAAATACTAAATAATACTAATATTATAGGTACCTATTATCATAACGAGAGTTCAAAACAATCAATATACCTATGTAATAGGTATATTATAATACGAGGAATGCAAAATATAATTTTTCAATTAAAAACGTTGTCGATACCTACTATTATTACTTACGGAAAAAAATATTCATAAAATCTTTAGTTATCTAAATCACTTAAATGCACATTGTACAGCTATGATTATAAATTGTATAATAAACGTGAATGTATACGCCTATTCCGGCTATCCATATATGATATACAACAATGTGTACCTACCTATTATACCACCTTAGCATTACCTACTGTAAAATTGTATTAGGTGTATTACTGTTATAATTAGGGAACGGATTTATTTAACGCACTGCGCACATAAAATACAAAATTATGTTACTAAAATCGTTAAAAATAAGTCAAGATAGGTACTAAAATATTAGCTATGCTTTTAATTGATTGAACTATATTATATTTATATAAAACTGTACGCTGTTGAAAAAATGGAAGCAACATATTACATTAAAATGGTTCAATAATAGTTTAGATCTTTGCAAATGTAATTTTTGAATATCGGGTTTCTGCTGTTGCAGTTATAGGGACTGCAGGGTATCCGATACAGGTGTCGGGTATATTCGAATTTACAGTAATATTTTTTTGTCTTTTAAACTTTAATAATTAGTTATATTATGATACATTAAGGTGACTTTATAGACCTATAATAGTCGATGGACGAAGACGTAGTTGTGTAATTGCCACAACAGCTATTATCTATACCTGTATACACACCAACATAATGATAATATTACAACGTAGGTACATAATATTATAAGCGCGTGTGTGGTGTGTACATAGTTAGCGTGCAATTTATAACGGGGAAACGACGTTTTCATAATAATATTATACCTACCTATCTATATATGCGTTCCGGTCAAAGGATGGACGACGATATAGGTAGTACCGGTGAGCGTGTATTTTATATGGACGCCTCTTCTCACCACGACTCGTACAAGGTATGGGAGGTACGCGTTACATTATTATTATTATTATTGTTGTTATTAACACACACTGTTCGTCTTGCGATCGTTTTCGTTTTAATTACCCGTCTCGAGATCACGGTCGTCAAAACCAGTAAACCGGATGACCCGAAAACGGCGTGGTCAAACTATACGGTATACGTATAGGTATGACGTAGGTATTATATTATTATCGTACTCGTCACTCGTGTGTATTATGATAGCGCTGACCGTGCCGACGTACATTGTGCGAAGAAGAATAAGGAACGGGTGCATTGTATGGTTTTTTTTGTTTTTCGTTCTACGAGATTATAACATTGTACACACATCGCACATAGACGCAGTGGCGGGTCCAGGGCTTAGTTTTTTTTTGGGGGGGGGGATGTTTGCCCCCCTCCTGGATCGGCCACTGCATAGACGTGTAAATTCTACATATTTTCAATTATTTTAAAGTTAACAAACCACATATCGTAACCTCCACCAGGTTATGGTGTGCCATATGCGACAGCACATAAGTATAGGTACCTACTATAATTATATTGAAAACTGCAGGTTTTTTTTATCATCATTATATTAGTTATTATAGATGATACATAATAATTCATAATACGATGTACTCGTATTATCATAATTTGTACTGAGATAGCGATATATTTAAATAATACGTGTCAGTAATAAAAACCAATTCAATTTTTTTTTTTAATATGCACTTCTTGATTACAGGGACCATTCCCCTCATAGCCTCATCACACATACACGAAAATACCGATTGCGTCACTGTCACTGATTTAAATAATATGGTGACAGTGAAACAAATATATTGTGAGTGGGTGTTTCGTTATAGTTCTTTACAGTAGATACTAGGTATAGGTACACTATATTAAATTATTATCTTCAGTGACCCGGGCTAATAATATTAGCTACCTACCATAGCTATTATACAAGTAATACAATATTGATACATAACTATTTAGAATATTGTCTATAATAATATATACCTATTTAAGTTTTACCGCACTCGCACATAATAATATAATATGTTGTAAGCTTGTAATCAACTCTCCAACGCATTATAAAATACAACTGTGACTACTATGTCTTTTCGATATTTTTGAATTTTTGAATTGCTACTTTGAACTTTGTATATGAAGAACATTGTATGTCAATATCAAATATTCACATTAACAAGTCTTAGTAGCCAGTATCTATCTACTGGGAATATAAAACTAAATAAATTCTTAAACCGTGCATAGTATATACCTTTAAACAGCTTAAAAAGAGTATACATTTTATAAGTGTATAGAAAATTAAAATACATATTATGATGGTGGGAATTCAAGTCCCTATGATTATTTTTGAACATTGTATTACCGTGCGTATTGCGTATAGGTATTTAAATTGTCATGCCCCCCCCCTCAATAAATTGTATTCAATTCCCGCCTATGAATATAGTACAATATACCCACGGTCTTAGTTTAAAATATATAAATTAAAACTTATAAACCGTATACGATGTTTAATAACAATGAACTGGTAGTGTTTACTTGGTCACTTTTTTTATAATCCCGTGACCCATTTATACGACCCAATCACCCACTGGCAACTTTGACTAAAATGTTTTAATACCTATATTGTACAAATATTGTACGTTGTTTTGAGCCTATTTGGAATTATACTGTTAAAGTCGAGGTAAGGCGGCAAGTGCAAAGCTGGGCTACAATGTTGTACGTACTGTTGTCACCTGATGCCAATAAAGCAGAAACCCTTGTACATTTTAGCTGACCATAACTATCTATTCTTCTCAGTCACTCGTGGAGGCGGCAGTTATCATATAAAAGTTAAAATAGGAGTAGGTATTTAGACCTTATAATCTCCTGACAAGACTATTGGGCTTTAATTATATAAATAATTTCATTTTTAAAACAGCAGATTCATTAAACATATATCTATGTTTAAAACTAAGAGATTTTTGATATTTGTTTTTTTAACTGAACTATCAGCGACGGTAAAAATGGTATTGTTTATTTTTTTATGTCATTCTGCGTGGCATCAAAAAAAAGTGCCTGCAAGTACGAATGATCCATATAAACCATTCATTTATACGGGCTATACAATTTTCCGACTATACTCACATACTAAATTGTAATGTTAATTTACTTGTCACACACTATAAAGTCACCAAAATACCATCATATCAATATTAGCCTATATATTGTTCTCCTAACACGGTCTACTGCAACCTTCTTAACGCGTTAAACCGATAAATGCGTGTAATTTAGTACTGCAAAAATCGTGTTTTGACACGTCATTTTTGGACACTGGCTATATCGTTGCATATGTACTGTTAGATACTTTTTTTTTTATAGATTTCTTAGAGTCATATGACAGTTCAAATATAAAAACATTGACAGGTTATTAAAATGACCTATTCTGTTGACACTTATTTCGGACGATACGCCCTAAACATAAATAATATAATATATCAAATATTAAACACGCAACTCCCATGCATAATTATAATATTTAAGTTATAATTGTAATTTACCATTTAGTCCACTGTATACACTAAAACTAATATTAACTATATTAACAACTGTATTATCAAATGAGTGCGATATTAATTTGTTATTTACACCGTGATGTGTAATGTGTATATTATAATAATATACATTCATAGTGAGTAATGCGATATTTAATTTATTTCTATAATATATGTACTGACGGGAAGTACAAAATAGAAGTACTTCTTCCTGCAACGGTATAATTTTACCTACTATTGTAATTGTTGTTGTTAAAATTTAATAATATTCACATTAATAAGTGGGTTAATCGTGGCAGTGCAGTAAACGTTATCGTGCATATACATGCATGCGTGTGTGCAGGCGGAAATAATATAATATATAATACCTGCAGTGTCTACCGGCATTTTAAAGGTCAGAGCTGTAAATAATAAATCCAGACACAAATACACAGTTGAATGGACAAATTGGGCAACGGTAAACGAGTATGACTCCCACAACGCGATGCCACTGTGCAAATGTGTGCAATGTGCATACCTACCTATATATACCTAATACATTATTATACCGCAATAATCGGACAACTGCACGAGCGTATACAGACTTATAATACACGCCGCACAAATAAATAATAAAAAATATGATAGGCAGAGGTACTCGTCGTGAGTATATAATATATTATAGCTTTACTCCATCAACGGGTTCGGTCCATCCACTTCGCCCGTCGGTCAGCTCCGCATAATAATAATATTATATCGTTCACTGTTCCGCATCACTAATCAACATAGTGATGAGTGCATACTACATTATGTCGTTGTGATCTTACGAACAATGTTAAACAGTGAGAGACTTATAAGTCATAGTTGTCATTTAATATGTGCGCACATCTGCTGTAAAATATAGCTCAACGTCTGTGACGTTTTTTATAGGGCCAATAGGGGACAGATGCACAGGGAAACACATTTTTTGTGCGGGTGACAAAAGTTAAAATAATATTTTCACATATAGTTTACCATTATTATTATTTTTCAACATGGTGGAGAGTTTATTATATTTTATAAAAAATTATCGTATGTATTTTTGACTTCTATACATGTTGTAAACCATGCATTACAGGTAATACCTAAATAAATAGATATTTTGTAACAGTGTCTTTAGTTTTTACTGTTGCTTTAATGTCTTGAAATTATATATTATATATGACCCAGGTTGGACAATTTTCCAAAAATAAAACCTCAAAAAACATTCAATAATCTATTTCAAACTGCCATCACTTGTATAATATATTATGTATATTAAAATTTGTTCACCCTCTAGAGCTTTGAACTCTTAAATTAGCTAAAGCAGTAGACAACATATTATTTTCTATTTGTGCTTTGTTCACAATAAGGATTATTTAATTTCGTATTTATTGTTGGTATTTTTAATAGATACCTAGCGTGTGTATAGAATATGATATCTATGTCTTATAAATCAAAGAGTCATCATCGGGGTAAAAAAAAAGTCGATGGTATCTTATTATTAGAATGTAAATAGCTCATACTTAATTATTTTTAATACATAATATTATTTTTATCGCAATTGATCGAGAGTTTTATTTTTTTGTTAATAATATAGTATTTGTCTTCGTCTCGAAAATGACAGTTAATGACCCACTCTCACCTGCATTCGTCCGATGTTATGGTTCAATCAACATCACTTACAGACCATAATACAATATCCTGTTGATCACCACTTCCCGCCTTATATTATGACTTACGGACTGGCCAATGGCGTAATTAGTAATTACCCCAATACAATATTATATTTCCGGGGTTGCTAAACTATGTTAGTTTTCCCTCTTTTGTGAGAAAAAAAAATACCACACAAATTCAATTACGGAGAGTATTGACTCTCAACACGTTTTTAACACATTACCGTTCCACAGGTGCTACTCTCGAATGCAATTCGGTGGAAATGTGCAAGAAGAAAATATTTTTTGTTGTTGATTTTAGTCTTAATTATATAATGGTAGGTATGTGCAATAAATCTAGCTGTTCTATAAACATTATTAATTAATTGAAAGTTTGTCGGGTTTTTGACAAACAAAATAGATAGAAATAGTATTATAGTCCATATTTGTATGTACAATGACGGTTATGAGATAACAATTAATAGGATACTAGAAACAAAAAAGTATTATACTAATGAACAAATTAAAAAAATTAAATCGAGAACTCCGTATGAAAATCAATTAAGTTGTAAAATACTGTAAAATTTAGAAAATGTTACCTATTACGTATAGGTACTATTCGCCTTCCGCAGTTATTAATTATACCTAGGATTATGGTTGTTAGGTTGTCCATCTCAAGGCCCAACAGTTTTAGTCAAATATAATTGGCACTATGGACAGTCTTACTGTGTACATCTGTAAGGTCCCATCTATTAAAGTTCACATAATATATTAAGTATTATTATAGTTGACAATGAGTGACTTTGCCATTCTGTGCTATTCGTATAAATATAATAATATGGTACACTTGGTTACACTTGTATACATTTACAGAATTTTAAGTTTACCGATGATGAATATAGGTATCATAAACGGAAATCCATTACAATTTCAAGGTGGCTAACATTTTTACATCAATGTAATTGGGTTTCGATCCCACACAACTAAAAAAAATTATTCTTGAGGGGGGAGTAATCCCACATAAGCCCCCCTAAGCCCCCCTGCTTTCTACCAATGTAGGTATTGCATTCTGATAAGATTAAAAATATTGTTATAGGAAACTTCGAAAATTATTTTTCGCACAGGACTGTTAGATATATGTAAATTATATATAGATACCATAAGTTTATTTTTATATTATATAGGTACATAGTGATATGAAATCCTACATACGGTGTGGACTATATGGTAAATGTCTACTATATAGCTGGACAAAGACGCAGTGCAAATTTATTCATTGTAAGATTGCTAAATAGTAAATTTGAATCTTTTAATCTTGTTTCGCGAATCTGATCCAAGCCTTTAAAGTACCTCAGCCTTTAACCCAATCCACTACTGATCCACTGCTCCATATTACGTCTCACATGCCATTAATAAGTATTTAGGAAATGAGCAGCCAAGGAGCCGACGTGAACCAAAATATTTTTGTTCATATTTACGACTATTCAAATTAAGTTTATCAATATTTATATTTTGCCAATGCTAATTTAACCACGTGTATATTAAACTTAATTTTTTGAATTTAATTAATTACAAACTGTGCGTATTAGGTACTTACGTCAAAAAGAGCCTATCCCGTTAAAATAATAAAATATACAATGATAATTAGACGAATGATTTTTATGATTACAGTTCTTTCCCGGATCGTATTAATTTATCGAATTGAACGACGGACATCGGAACGATAAAAACTCTCATACACACACACACACACACACACACACACACACACACACACTTACATGTGATATGCGTGAATATAAAAACATACCGTGTATGTCTTATGACATGGACAGGTATAGCTGGGCGAGTCAATGACCTAAAACTCCGTGGAATGACGAAGTAATAACGGTACTCGCTTGCCCAGTGTGCTCACGAGAAATGAAACATTCTAATGCCCTACCGTTTTTTTTATTATTATTATTCTTTAACACTAATGATTTATCCACGCATTTCATTAAAACGTTTACAGACACACGCTCAATGCTCATGTAACTTTACTATTGCGCAATATAATATAGCCCGAGAATAACACTTCCTCCGCGACACATCCGACCGGATATTTTATTTATTTATTTTCATTATAACAGCATCGAACGATTACGAATATGATAACATTTTAATACGGGTACTTTACACAGGTGTTTACCGTGTGGAGTTATTGATTTTCGCACAGTCTGTTATGCGCATATATTATTCAGCTATTTTTAATAGGACATTTTCGAAATTTAATAATTTAAAAATGAAATCTAAACATGTAATTTTTTGACACGCAGAACTTATGAGCATTTCCAGAATTGTAAAATATACCCATAATGGAATGTAATACACTGAATGTTCTATGTATGGCGTATGATATTATATTATCATAATGTGTTTTGATATATTAGAAAAAATTTTTAATTTTTCCGACAGTCGGAAATTTCCCATACTAACACCATTTGATTGTGTGGTAAAACGCACGTAATACCCGGTGTACCAGGTAGTGATTATTAAATGCAGTGATTACTGATTGTTTCAGTTGATCTACACGACTGTATTAAAATGTATTTGAAAGATTCGATTAATTTTTAATGACATTTCGTATCGTGATGTAACGCCCGTTTAAACGAATTTCGGTTGCAAAGCGTGTAATATACTATTATATAGGTAGGTATATCAAGTTGAAAGGAAAATTAATTTGATCTGTTATTCAACACTCAAAATAATATATAAACGGTAGGTGTTTATATACCACGGTATGCGTGTAATCTACTATAATCTTAATAATAGACCCGAGCCGGTTACCGAATATATTTTCTTCAAAGACGCATAAACGAGAACTATGTCACTGTCTTTGCAGATTGCGTGGGTTGTGTACAACGAACAATCTTTTTATTTTTTTCTTCTTTGTCAAAGCGATAAAAACAAGAAGTGAATAGGTACCTATATAATAAAACATCATAGTATAGCCATGTATACAGTTTGTCGTAGCCAATCTGTGTCGTTATTGTATAACTAATTGATAACAGGGAAAAATAAACCTCACTCGTATTGTATTATATTATTATGTGTGTTTTTATATGAAACATGTTGCCGTGAAAAAAATTTAGCGGATTAAAGAAATCGTACTAATAATACGTACGAGAACATAAGGCGTACTATATATTGGATATAATTTCACTTTTTTTAGTTAACACACGCTAACCTAAACCTAGATAATGATATTAGGTCTAGATTTTATTTTTTAAATATGTCCACCAGTGCGATTGAGACCTAGCTTGTACAGAGTGAGGGAAATATCTGGAAGTCTATATAATGTCATCCTGGAACGAAGGTAAGAAATATAAATTATTAAAGTAGGTAAGTAGAATATTTTCGTTGCATAACAATGAGAGACTTGAATAGTTGGATTTTTTTCGTCGGAATCGATTTAAGATCAAAGCCCTAGAGTCATAGTTAATTTATGTATTGAGTTATAAATGTAACAATTAAAAAAAAAAAGAAAAAAGAAGAAAATAAAAAAAAAGATAAAATATTAATATTATATAACAAAACATAATAAACGGTGCTTATTAAGTTTGTCGTAAGCCATAATATGATGTTACCTATGTTTGTTTTACTGTATTTTACAAATTTTAAATTATCTGCATTTTAGCTTTAGGATTATTAGGAAGTCTTAATTTCATGAATTAGTTATTAATATTATTGTAATATTAATAATTTTATATAAAACAATTTTCTTAAAATCTTATTATATAGGTAACGATCTTATATCGATTGCCTTATACGAATACTTTGCGTAATTAAACCCAAAAATTAAATTCCAAAATGTTTTTTCATTAAAGAAAAATATTTACGATCTGTATAAAAAAAAAATACATATTTCAAAAACTCTAAAATGCCGGTAACGATAACTTTAAATCATTTTGATTTTTTTAACCATAGTATTCTGATTACACAGTCCCTTGTGTCGTTTTACGAATCGTATTATACATTATAAATAAACATAAAACATTCCTATTATATACTATGCATTATAGCTTATAGGTATACGTTTTTTTTAGAACAGATGGATTATACAGCTTGTATCCTCACGAGTTTATCTACCCAAAGTGATCACCAAACAATTAAAATTACTTTAATAAACGTTCCACGGCTAATAAAATGATAACAATTAATGTATTCGAACAACCGTCGGTAGTGCAAAAATATTGTACACATACTACCAAGCAATTAAATTCGCTACAATTACACATAATTTGTGTATAGGTACAACTTTTTTATCGTGAGAATTAAATCTAATGAATATAGTAGGTATAATGGAACAATATTATAACTAGGTGCCCGCTGATAAGGATCGTTCAATTAAATATTTTTCACAACTACAATTAAACAGAAAATATTATTATTATTTCAACGTAAATAGTTTGCTACGCGTAGGTACATTGCGTATAAAACACAACGCTCATAATAAATTCAAAACCTCTATCTAGTGTGTTGTAGTTTTATGTATTTTCAGAATTTTGGACAGTAAGTATGTACGTGAGCAAATTAAAAATTCATGCAAAACAAAATGTATATGATGGTACGTGCTACTATGTATAGAGTGTAACTAGGTTTACGCGTGACCCAGTAGTAGGTGGTAAACAATAATGATTTTCGTGTATCGATGAATTCGTGATGCCAAACACAATCAAAGACAACAAATAACAATATATTATGTTATCATATGACGCACTACGGTGACTTACCTGCGCTCAAGCGAGCTTTCATTATTTATGCGAAATGCGTATTTTCGTAACAATGAAAATTTGAATAATAATATTATAATATCGTAACCGAACGGCCGCCGCCGTCATTCCAAAGACCATCAGGATACGAGACTCACGAAAACGTATCAGACACCCACGGAATAAATGAAAAAAATATATATTTACGTATTTTTTGCCGACTAGATCAAAATATTATAATACATATAGGTATATTATACATTCATACGCACATAATATAGGTATACGTATATAGTGGGCATAATGGCACGGATTTTAGTCGCTACACATTACGGCCGACGACACTCCCCAACGGATTATCCGAAAACCTGTATTTCTGCGTCAGTAACGGAATAGCTTTAGGTATGTGTTTATAAATTACTGGTCATCTCCACATGATGTGTGTAATATTATGCAAAAACCGACGCGTGCGCAATACTGCCCGAGGTCCACATTGCCGCGGTAGTGGTAAAATTGTGCGCGTCGCAATAATATATTATGTACATTTGTAATTTTTCAATGTCAGATTTGTTTGTGTTGTTGTGAAAAGCTTTCGGTCCTATACGATTCTTTCGTTCAACAAACGCCAAAGATATGTCCATATTATGGATATGTACCCCCTGCATTTTTCCTATAATAATAATGAATTTATTCAAATTATGATTTCTGTAATGCTTAAGTATACCTAGGTATACTATTATAAGGGCCACATTTCGAAATACTTATATTCCTCAACTATGAAGTATTCTGCGGTGGTAATACAAACTTTAAATGTTATACAAGAACCTACCATTTTTCCTGAATATTGTTAAGCAGATGATTTTATTTTATGTCGATGTATTAAAATCGAAATTTGAGTTTTGAGTTCTTAGTTAATATATTTTAATATCTTGGAAATTACTCGTCCGAATTTTGAATTAGACGCATAAATTTAAAAAAAATCATTTACTTGACAATTTTCAAGACAAAAGGGTGGTTCTTATTATAAAAAAAATAAATTTGTATCGCCACACCCTTAAATGCTATAAAGTTATTAAATTTTTAAAATACTTTAAGTACCTCCTATACATTAAACCCCCTAAATTTGAATTTGAATACATTTATAATAAAAGGAAAATATTGAAGTGACATGCTGGTCGACCATGCTTGGTGGATTACTCTGTAAAGTAACTAATGTATAGTAAGTGTTTAACACCCTGATGTAAATATTTTTTAGCACCTATTCGTCATTATAAAATATATAAGATGTTGATAGATGGAAATTAATTTTATGCATCTTATATAATAATTAAATAGGAAAACCTAATTTGACAAAGAAAACGAAGCAGTTAGGTATTCGCTGAATTTCAATAATCGGTACTATAAACCTATAACATTAGAAATCAACACAATATAGGTATAAACACTAGTCTTATAAAAGGTATAGAAATATAACTAATTATAAATAAATGAACTGTTAAATAAACAAAGAGTAGAAAAAATAGACGATGATTCGAAAATAAACTCTGTTCGTAGTAATATTATGAAGGCGAATAAGTCTAGAACAAATAAATGTCGACGGGTAGATCGCCACCCCTAGTCACACTATAATTCACTGGTAGCGGAGCGGGGTGCATCCCAGGATGCTATTGCTGTGAGAAATAACTTTTGTTTTTTTTTTGCACAATAAACGATGGGGACCTGGGGGAAAAGCAGTGCCAAAACAAGTCCTTCATCCGGTTCTCGATAGAACGGAAAAAAAAAGTCACACTATAATTATTATAAATAATATCGCAGTGCAGCTAAGTTACTTAGCCTAAGTAAGTATTATTGTATTAATAAACAATTGGACAATGTCATTGGATTCGGTCTGTTGAATCGTCGGGATAATTTTGCTCGTTTTTTAAGTGGCACATAATCGTAAAACCGCCTCGGTTCACTCGGAATCTAAAATAGGGTTTGTTTGAATATAGGTACGTGCGTCGTAAATACATATTTGTGTACTACGTTGCCGAAGAATTAATAATTCGATTGTATAAAAAACAAAATAAAAAAAGGAAATCGATTTGGTGCATCCATTTAAATTCGCTGCACCTATAATATTATACGGCCATATAATAGGTGTAAGTACAACATCTACCTCCGAAAACTGTGCGGTTTGGACAAATCAAACAGCAATTTAAACCTCTCGGATAATGGCGAATAGAACGAATTTCACTGCGCGGTCCGCCGGAACGACCGAGTGCTGAATCTCAATCTCGCGATAGCCGGGCATTATAAGCGTAATAATAATACGATAAAATATTCTTATGTTATACGTATATATCGTTATTACCTATATTATAAAAACATTGCACACAAATGGATAATAATATAATAATAGACATTATAATGTGTGGGTACACGCGGCGGAATCTTGGTCGGATGAAATACGCTGCATCAACGTATATTATAATAATATTATGTATGTACCTAGTCATCGAAACGCATTATATATTATATGATGTTATTATATTGTGTGTTAGAGTGTTGGACACGACCGAAAAGACCGCCGAACTTGTAAGACGAGTGAAAACTAAAAGAGCCAATATAGCCATATATACCTATATAATATATTATCATTATATTATATTTTTATTATACGCCTGTACACATTTATTATACATAGTACAAAGACCCGGTTAACACGTATAAACTATAAAAATAATACTATAAAGGCAGTTTCCGTCTTTCCGATTTCAAAGACGGCCGGTTAAGTTGTATAAATATATTATATAGGTTCCAGGTGGCGGCCGCGACACGTTAAAATGTAAGTACCTATACCTACATTGTATATATAGGTATATACAGCTATAACTTTAGACATTTTACGACTGCGTGCGAAGACTGACACGACGGCACGATAAAATTATTATTGAATGTGATTTATACGCTGTGGGCACTCGCTATATAATATACAATGTAATCGTGCCATAGACGCGACTTAAACCAAATATTGTGTTTGTAACCATAGTGTTTATATTATTGTATTCTGAGTGGATGAATATTGATTTTACAAAGATGACGTATTTTTGATTTTGTGCCTGTCATCGCCTTTGGGAGCAATACAAATGCTTCAATATTCAACTTAAACATATTTTCTGTGATTGAAAAGCGAATCTAGTTGGTACTTTTGTTGAAAGGGTCAAAAGTAGAAATTCATAGAATTTTTCTAAATTACTGTGAAAAATCAAAAGAAATTGAGCAAAGAACAGACATTTTTACGCTGCAGTACCAGATTTTTACATAATTGACTTTGCTATAATTAAAAAACAAATACCTAACTATAGATGTTTGAAATTTTCACAAAATTTTTAAATTAGCATTTTCTACACACGGAATAATTTGAAAAATATTTTGATCTATGTATTTAATATTTATAGACTTACAAATTTACTATTTTATTTTCTATTAATGTCAACAAAAAAATAATGACGGACGGTAAAAATATTGTAAATTAAATACAAGGTTCCTCATTAAACATGAAGTGCTTGTATTGGAATTTATAAAAAATTTTTTTCAGAACTACAATACATTTTTATGAGCATTTGCAGTATAATTTCGATGAACTTGGATATTCAAGGCCAAAATCACAATTTCCCATCACATAGTTTTAATTTTTAAAATGTAATTCAAAGAATATTAATCATAGAAACTTGAATAATTCCACGGTTACTTAAGTTATCATTTCCTATACTCAGTTTAACTCTTAAAATATTTAGACTTATTTTAAATATCTTTTTATTGCCATTTGAAATTGTCGATAAAAATATTCAGGCCTTGTCGAAATACTTAACATGTAATACTAGATGCCAAATTAGGTGTTTTTAGAGAAATTAAAAATATTAAAAATACATATGCATAATGTAGTGAACGCAAAAATTTAAAAATCTGTAAAATTTACTGTCGCAGTTTTTTTATAGACAATTGAAGTAAGACAAGAGTTATAGTGGATTTTAATAATTTTTTTGTGATTTAAAAATATTTGCGATATTGTGCACAAAAAATATACATAGTAATATAGGCTGAGTACTGACAGACTGTCTCTGCTCAGAATAGTTTTTCTTATGCAATGATTTATAATTGAATTCAAATTCAACACATCCTTTACAGTGACCTACTCAACGACGAGGTCACTCGACACCTATACAACTGTAGGTACCTTCAGCAGAGCGGTTACCTACTCGCCCACTTATTTTCTTTACGTATCTGTCTATTTGAAAATGTCCCCTAGATCCTGTACTCTCTACTATAATTTTGTATATTTGTAAGTAGCTTAAAATTAATTTACTGTAATATTTATATATATATATATATTATATTTTAATCAACACATTTTAATTGTATTTCAATTGAAATGTTGTATCTTTTGATTGATGTATAATGTATATTGTGTATACAATATATTGTCATTCTTTAATGAACTGAAAACATCAGCTCTTTCGCTACCTAAAGAATAGCCAAATTTGAGAAGCAGTCTTGCAGCATATAAAGGTGGGTATATGTACTTGTTCGTTCTTAGCCAATTCTTTGCCAAATTGAAGAAAACATATTTTTCGTGACTTTTAATATCCAATAAATATTTTAGGGGTGTTATGAAAGTATTTGGGGGGGGGGGGGGGCAATTGATTGCGCAAATATCTTTAATACTATGGCAATAACTGCAACGGTATCGCGGTCGTGTTTTTCGCGCGTGGATGTGAATAAATAATAAATCACGTCGACAAGTAAAACTGGGATATATTGACCGACGAGTGAATGGTTCAAATTATTAAACTTGCTCAGACACGTATCAGTTTTCCACAACTTCGTTATCACGCAGCCGTATAAATTATAACAACAATACGCACTTAAATTGCGCCCGCGGAATATCGATGATGGAAGGCGCGATATTTAGGTCTGCCACGTGCCATAGAATCTGATATTATAATAATATATTATTTATGTTGTGGCGAAGAAGGAGAGGACGGTGAGGGATAGTAATAAAACACGTCGTGCCTATTCGATGAAACGAATAACGATTCGGATGTATAATTATTTTTAATTCTTATCATAGTATCCTATCGAAATAGGCTTCAGAGGCGCGCACATATTTATCCTTTTAGAGGTGTTAAACAATAATATTTTATTTTATTGATGGTAATAATTAAATAAAAACAAAATGAATGTATTAGGTACATATTATACCTATTAGTTATTTAATTAATTTAGGAGTAATCAATTAGGTCTGAAAGTAAGGGGTGGCTAACTTTTATACTAATGATTATTATTATCTTTTTTCAATTTGTAGGTATCCAGAAACAACTTAACGTTGATGCATATAAGATATACTAAAATTATCAAAAATATTCCTGTTTACTTATAACATTTGATTTAATATAGAATTGGATGAAAAGTCAAACAATTTAAAGAAATAATATAGAAATACCTATAAGAAATTACTAAAAAGAAAATTACAAGACTACAATTATATCGACAAAATAATTGAATTTAAAAATGAAAATCACTGTGAAAAAAAAAAATGTTTGGAGGTTATCGAGTTCACCTCTTTGTGATACTATAGCGGTGTGGGAATGCAGTTGATTTAAACTTTAGCGAACATGGACTACGCAGTTTTTCTTTTTTGTTTAAGATACACGATACGAGTCTACCATTTTTATGAACTCATTCGGATCCCCCTCCCCCCAACAGGTATACGTATACCAATATGTTAAGTAGGTATACAATACTGCAGGCTGTAAAAGCGTAAGCCTTGTGGCACACAAGGCACAGACAGCAACTAACAGCTGGAGCAAAACTATCTAAAGAAAAATTAAAATCCACTTTCCATCGCGGTAAACTGTAGAATTGGTGCAGAAAGTTAAACAGCACAAAGTAACTGACAGGTAATTCAACGGGTAGTTATAGATTTTTATATTGTCTAAAAGTATAGTAAGTTATAAACAGAATAAATCGGTTCTGCGTGTCGGCGCAATGTGGGCGGTGATAACAGTTGTCAAGCAACGATATTGTACATCATTACACCTCCACGCGCAAGCAGGTACTTTATTGTTTCGCGGCCCGTCAACTCGTCTCGTCACCGCGGCCGACATATTATTATTATTATATTTTTTACTACAACACTTGTATAGCCTATATAGGTGTATAGTTGCGCCACCGCGGGTACCTATGTATCTAGATTGTATACAATAGTACAACAAAATAAATATAAAATAATTTATGCCAGAAAAACGAATTCGGTAAAATTAAGTCCCTCCGCCGCGGCCCGACACCTATATTATATACCTAAAGTATACATATAATATTATCATAATATATCACTTATAATAATCAAACACACATACCTAAATATAATATCACACGCAGATATTATTTTATTATAATAATAATAATATACTGTTATAAATAGGCGCGCGCGGAGACCACCTGCGCCGCATTCTTGTCACGCCATCAATTTGTCGCCGTACAACACAATTCGCGGAAATGAAACCGTCATAATATAATATAATAATATATATAGGTATATAATATAATTTAATATTATAATAATCGATACTACTCGAGTTCCGCCAATTTATCGGTTTTCACTAGTCCAGTCAGCCGGTAAAGTGTTCGTCGACAACACGTCAGAAACGGTCGAGCCGACGTCGCCAACGTATTATTATTATATATAGATAGTATATATATATAGGTAGGTAGGTACTTGTTAGCAGCCGGTATCTTTTTTTTAGGTAAATATCGTTTATTGTAATTTGTATAGGTGGAAAATCGGTTATGTCAAATATTGTTATTTCGTGTCTCGCGGTGTATACATATACGCGTTCGGTTCGTAAACGTATTTATTAAAATATGTGTGAATATAATATAGGTAATAATATATTATATTATAATAATACAATGTAACGTTACATATGCACATAATACGTGTATAATAGTAATGTATTTTCGCTAGATTTGTGTGCGATTTATATTTAAAAAAAAATAAAAATAGACAAACAGGTATACCGACTGAGTTATTATATCGTAGTAATGATAGTAATAAATTATAGGTGTAGTCGATGGATATATTATAATAATATGTATATTTTGGCTTTATCAGCTATTATATCTAATCGATAGTTGCTGGGTATAATAATATTTGTTCACGAAGAAAATATAATAATATACTATGAAACAAACATTGAATACTATATTATCCCAATAATACCAACTCGAGGTATTTAAAATCATTAAGCATATTATAGTATATACCAAACTTTTCTAAATAAATTTTCCGAATTATGACTGAAACGAACAACGGAAACGATAAGTTATATTATTTATTACAAATAAATATTATTGTCATGAAACAAACACATCTTAACTTATAACGATGAGAATTGAAAAAAAACTTCCGATTTGAAATTGTCATCTATATTTTGTCGACACTCGACGCAGAATTCGTTGTAATATATTATATTATTATGACTCTGTAGCGGTTTTAAAAATGTTACGTATTATTATTAACCCTTTAAAGTTACTACTGAAATATCCAAGTTTTCTCCTACCGAAATAAAAGAGTTATGTAAAAGTAATAAGGAAGACGGAGACTGGAGAGACGTTTTATACAATCGCAATGCTGCCTGCAGAGCTGTATTATTATACTATTATTGCACATATACCTACGTTTATGTATAGGTACTATGGTAATGTCTAGTAACGATAAATGCAAAAGTTAAATAGCGTTTAAATTTCTCCCAACGTTAAGCTATACAATTTTATTTTATTTGAACTCGGCTCTTACCTAACAAACGTATGTATTCATTTCTTGCCTCAAAAGTTAAAATATAATATTAATATATCATTTCGATTCGAGGCGATAAGCGTATGCGAATACTGTAACACACGATTTCCTGTGGCTAAGGTAGGTACATACAACCTTAACATTATAATATAGGTAGTATATATTGGTATTATGTTCTACGACAATCTGTGGTTAGGCAAAATATAATATGTAATATATTATATCCGCATATAGGCACACTACACAATAACTTAACCATACCAGGTTTGATATAAATTATTATGATAGAAAGGTTATCACGGAATTTTATTTTGTTTTATTATTTTTATTTACAATCATTTTTCAAGTATGTATAATCTAAATTTATTGTCTCGTGTAAAAAAAACACAATCTTGTAAAAATTTGTTTGAGCGCTTCGCCCAATTTTTTTGTATACCTACGTATGCACGCACGCTGTCAATGACGTAGAACGTTTACCTACCCGAGAGTTTTTTTTAAAGAGGCGTGTCTAAGGTAAGTTTCCCTGGCACCATAATATTCAAAAATCCAAATTTTTTCTGTCCCAACACTCGATAATTACTTTATTATTTGGTTTCTATACATAAATATACTTCATTATATAACTGACAGATTACTTACAAATATATTTTATGCAGACAAGAAGCTAGTAAATGTGTGGAGGTACTGGGTAGGTACTATGTTATAAATGCCAAATTATCTAGTAGGTACCTGATAATAGCAATATGCTAGGACCTAGATATGAAAATATTTATTAAATTTCAAATTTCAAAGAAGGAATCGGACTCCCCCCCAACCACCTCAATATAGTATACATGCTGCTATTACTATTATTATTACATTAATTTGATTATAAATTATAATATGCTTGTACAACATCGACATCCATGGATGTTATGTATTATTTAGACCTATTATTATATTATAATTATTTGATATTAGTTAAATTTGATTCGTCTTATACTTACAGGTTTTTGATATGTTTCTTGTGCATTTTGATCTGTGGATTGTTATATGAGTTAATGAATAAGTTTCTGAAATGAAAAAAAAACACTTGTTAGATATTTGAGTGATTAACTAGATAATTATATACAATATGTAGTGATTGCTGTGCAGGACACGATGATCTATAACATAATAAATTATTGTTATCTAAGCTACGCACGACGCGCGACGTAGCACGTTCGCTGCAATCCTGAGACGTATATTTGAGAAGGATAGGTATAGTAAATAAGTTAAATCATTACTTTAAAATAAAATAGGATATTTTAATATAATTTAAACATCAAAATAATCAAGCACACCGTCGTAAGCTCTAGATGCATAATTTATTAACTATAGTATATTAAAATTCTGAATCCATAAAACAACTATCCTGGGTTTTCATTTTTGGGTTGACTACAAATACATCTCGTACGCATGTGTCATGTAAACTGTAATGTAGAGTTTATTGTTCTTAACACAACAGTTTCTAACCTAACCTACCTAGCTAACCTAACCTAAACAATTATAGGTCAATGCAGCAAATCAAAAATCTGTATCGACATAATAGTAATAGGATTTTTGACTTTGGAAAAAATTAAAAAGTATAAAAGCGCAGGGAAAAACAAAATAAAATGTATGGAAAAACGGAAAAATTCTATTAATTAGTATTTAGTATAGGTGCTTAAGTTTTTCAACTGCATATTACAACGAAACGTTAAATCAGAAGATTTCAGATCACCAGTAAATAGAAACTTACATTCTTATCCTGTAATTCTTCGCTGTATGTAATATAGAATACGTATATCGGAAGCCGTACAAGGCAGGAAAGCTACAACCAATACTATACAAAACACTTGTTGCTTATGTTTTATGTACCTACCTATAAGCTATTATATACGTCATTCGTGTACCGCATATAGATAAACCTGCAGCAATTGTTTTATCTGAGATCTTATTGAAAACATTTAATTATTTTGTTATTTTTTTTTTTTTCAATCAAACAGGATTGAAAAATAAAATAAAAAAATACTCGTGACTCGATTTTTATATTGTAGGTATTCTATATTATATTATATTATACACACAAATATAAAATGTTCTCTACATAATAATATTATTGTGTTTCTATATCGGGGTATTATTTTACCATGAACTTGTTATTAATTAATAGGATAATTAGCTAACGTCGTGAACAATTATTATTGAACAACACGATGAACTACCTATCTATAGAGATACCCATTTGTGACTTTATAAAAACGAAATATAAAAACCTCGCGGAATAAATATTTATATTTGATACATTTTATTGATATACGCATTCTAATATTGTATGGTTAAACTTAAATTCCTTAATCTGCAATCGGAGATCTTTGATGAGAAATTAAATACTTATTCAACATTAATTTTAATTAGGTATACACGCAATACATACCGCGATTGGTGTAGGTGTAGGTACTTAAATCTTATACAGAAATCGCATTACGTAGTTTTACAGTTTTTTTTTTGGAAAATAGTATGCTTAATTTTTTTTTCTACTCAAAGAAAATACCTACAAAATTCTATAGAGTAACGTTACTTATAATATAATGATTTTTTTCCCAATTTAAAACAATACAATACTCTACCCGGCGTGCTGTAAGGAAAAAAAATCAATACTAATTACTATAATACTGTTAGATAATATCAGACTGAAGTCGGTCGTGCACGAAACAACCAAAATATACGAATCATTTGGTTGATTATCATTTATTTTTTATTTTTTGTTTTTTTTTTTGTACCGGAGTACCTATCTACCACCGAGTATATAATAATATTATACAGACATAATATATCACGCCTGAGGTCCTATACCTATAATACTCATATCTCGTATTGCCGCACGAAAGGGAAAACTATATAATTTTGGTAGATCGAGAATCTGCATGACGCACTGGATAATATATGATATTAAGATAATATATTATACCATTAATATTGAGTATAGGTTTATGGACCTAGGTACAAGGTACTATAATAATATAATACTCTTCATTCGC